>NC_142929.1:156957972-156970472 GCF_046866305.1 Octopus bimaculoides | reverse complement strand
CAGAAACAAATTAAACACTTAAAATTCTTCATACCATATCAAAAAATAAATTAAAAAGTCCTCTATCAGATACAAAACGAAGTATGCAAAAAATAAGTCAGAAGAAAAAAAAGAAGGAAAACGTAAACATCACACAACATTACTGAATTACTATACAATGTCTCAAACTCTCTAATTATTATATTAGTCCGAGGATTCCCAGCTGGAATGAAAGCACTGTTCACTGTAAGGCAACGAATTGTTCAATTACCTTAGTAACAGGCACACATACATGCATACACACATACATACACATATACTCACACACACACACACACTTATATATATATATATATATATTCCTTGCTTGATAGATAAAAGTTAGCGAAAAGTAGAGAGAGTTGAGAAACGGAAAGAGAGAGAGAGAGAGAGAGTGTGTGTGTGTGTGTGTGTGTGTGTGTGTGTGTGTGTGTGTGAGAGAGAGAGAGAGAGAGGTGAATGTGGAGGAGGAGACGCCTAAAAGGAAACTGACAAATGTCAATATCATTGTGAAAATGCCAGTGCACTGCCTACCTTTATGTTAATTACTTTCTCTGAATTGGTCTGGTTGCTGACGGATATTGACTGGTAATATATTCCTTCCACTTATTTGTCATTCTAAGAAAAGAAAGGCCCATGGGAATGTTTCCGACTATAGGTAATTCTGGACTAAATTAGATGATGTACTTTCTTACCAAAATAAATCTCATGTTTAACTCTCGTTATATAATTGTTGTTTTAGATTTTGAGCACCCACGGAGTAATTTTTTTGCCTCCTTTGCTAAGGAGGTATGATAAGACAGAAACATTGCCATTTTTTTTTACCACTCAAATTTATAAAAACGAACCATTACAATCTACATTGTACGAGGGTGGGCTGAAAAGATCATAGGCTGACTATGAAGAAATGATGCTGCAGCGGTGAAATTTTGGATGCATTTATTTCAACTCTTCTTATTAATAACTTTGTTTCTTTTCAGGTAAACTGACATCTGACTATTCAGAGAAAACTTTAAAAGTAACTAGTAACGACTTCTCTTGGAAATGAACAAAAATTGGCATCGTAGAGTTATCAAGTACCTGCAAGTAAAGTATTTATCCCACAAGAACATTCATGTTGACATGGTTGCTACATTAGGGAATGACGCTCCGACTTTATCAGCATTGCAAAAGGGGCAGTTGAACCTAGGAGGGGAACAAAGAGTCTTGAAGATGGCCCAAGGTGTGGACGTCCTGAAACTGTCACAACCGAGGAAAACATTAATCATGTTCACCACATGGTGATGGACGACAGGCGATTAACTATAAATCAAATAGCCAATGCCATTAGTATATCTCGTGCGTGAGAGAGTTGAGAATATTCCGCACAATAGTCTTGGCATGACAAAGGTTTGTGCTCGGTGGGTGCCACGTCTTCTGATACCTGATCAAAAGCACAACAGGCTGATCCTATCACGGGAAAATCTGGTTTTGTTTGAGGCGGATCCAACTGGTTTCCTTAAACGTTTCCTAACCCGGGATGAGTGTTGGCTTCATCACTTTGAGCTAGAGACAAAGAGACGATCCATGCAGTGGAAACACCCCTTCTTACCTGCTTCAAAGAAAGCCAAGGTTGTTTCATCTGCAGGGAAGGTGATGGCCTCAATTTTTTGAGGATGCTAAAAGGCTTTGTGTTTATTGATTATCTTAAAAAAAACCGCTCCGTCAAAGGAAAGTACTATGCCAACTTACTGAGGCTGTTACAAAAAGCTATCAATACTCAGGAAGACCGACGAAAGTGGTCTTGTTTCACCAGAACAATGCTCCAGCACAATGCTTCCTGCTTTCAATGGCTGCTGTGTCTGACTGTGGATTTGAACTAGTTGATCAGCCTCCTTATTCTCCTGATTTGGCCCCCATCTGACTATCATCTGTTCCTCATCATGAAAAAACACTTGGCTGGGAACCAGTATCGCAGTGATGATGACGTCATATCTGCTGTTGACTTTTTTTACAAACAGGATAAAAGCTTCTTCACCAATGAAATCCAAGCACTGCAACACCGATGGAAGAAGTGTGTGGACCGCAAGGGGAACCATGTTGAAAAATAAACCTCATTTGGTTACATTCCACGAGAGTATCTTGGTCAGCCTATGAACTGTTCTGCCGACGCTTATATATCATAAATAAATTTCAGTGAAGGGACTTTAATAAAGTTATCTTCCTAGACTATCATTAAAACTTGTAAGTAACCCTATAGAAGGTTTGCTCTTTGTAGTTCCTAGAATAACGTCAGGTGAGCAAAATTTTCAACTCACTGTATTGCATATGTGACACTCTTCCGTACTTGTGTGTTGTATACAGAATTCTTAGCTGAGGTATTTTCCCTGAGCTATATTGTTGTGATTCATAATTAACGTTATTACACGCTATCTAATTGTTTCTCTGTTTGTCTGTATGTCCCTCTTTCTCCTCATATATATATATATACACACATATTTATGTGTATACACACACACACACACACACACACGCACATACATATGGATGGCTTGGTGAATGTATAAATGTATGCGTGTGTACATATTGATCACTGTTGGCCTTATCAACAGAATAGAATATGCTTTGTTGAGGAGGTTTACTAAAACTGAAACATGTCCGTTGCTAAATGATTTTAAAATTTTGATCAACTGATCTATAGATCTTTCAGTAGATTTAAGTACCACTAAAGGGATTTTTGTCTACTAATTACACGGATAATTTCAGTTGGTCTAAGGTATTCTTCAGTAACTATTTCAGCGGTAATTCAGAAATGATTTTATATGCATGCTAATATATAACCAGAGAACCATTTTAAGTGAAATTATTTGGCAAAACCTGTGTAGAAGCTCATCGAAGTGACCTGTTGTTTCTTTTGGGTGAAAAGTAGTGTTAATCCATCGCCCACTATAAAACAACCACTTGATTCTTGGCTGCTTTTAACGGAACTCACTCTGCTGAATTCAGGCCAGATCTCCGGTGGACTGAGGAGAATTTTTTTGCTTCCTCCAATCAGCCAAAGACTCTCTGAAAAGAGCTATAGGTGTCACATTTTCTGGTCTTAACTGTCTGAGCTGAAATTCCGCTGGGTTCAACTTTGCTATCACAGTGATCTCAGAAGGACAGGTTCAAACAGTTCGAATATTTTATTTACGAGATTTTGGCATGCAATTGGTTGGTATTTTTTTTCGCCATATGAGTGATATTATTTTTGGTTATCCGTTTTACCAACTTGATATGTTTGGTTTCCATTGAGAGTTTTCTGATAACGGATAATTAGATAGCGTCGATAAAAGGATAGATTTTGCACCAGCTTCCCGCAATTAAACCCTTTCCTGAAGTTTTCATATGCAAACATTTTAAAACTAGTCTCAAAGGTTTAACCACTGATGCTGTATGATTTTAGCTTAATGCAGAAACAATTATTGGTTAGGATTTCTTGGATCCATTCTTTACTTTGATTAAACTTTGTTGCCTCACTCCAGATTTTTCTCCTGAATGAATCTGTATCTTCAAGATAATTTATTGATTGTATCCTTATATCTCTATAAATTGCTGATTGGTTTCGATAAAATTCTTGTTGATTATTTTTCTTTTCATTTACTCTCTTCTGATGTCGGAGATATTCGCTGACATCTTTTAACTCCTGTTTGAGGAGGATATTTAATTTGTATTACAGTATTATTTTTTTACTATCTCCAAACATTGTTTACATTTTGTCATTCACTCTTTGTTGGTCGTGAGTGTAGTTATTTGTCTGCTTGTATCAGATAAAAATTGTCATGTAGCAGCTACTTCTCCGTTGATCAGTGATATTTTCCCTCCATTTTTCAAACACGATAACAGCATTTTGTTGTTTTGTCTTTTTTTAATTCTTAAGTTTTTGCCTTTCTTTAATTTCTCTCACCCAGCTTGCAATCAAGTTTACCAATGTTGGTATGAGTACTAGTGCAGTAAATATATTATGGGCTACCGATTTATTACTGCATGTCGGATGTTCTAAGGATTATATTCATGCAGTATCGATGATATTCTAGGGCATAAAGGAGTCAGGCAATGGCTCTACTCGAAATCGAGTTGGCAACCTTCATGTATGTATGTATGTATGTATGTATGTATGTATGTATGTATGTATGTATGTATAGGGTGTCCGAGCTAAATGTAACAGTTTGCATAAAAGCAAAAGAAAACAATATCCCATCTCAAAATAAAAGTATTAAAAACAGTAAAAAAAAATATCGACTAAATTATGGCTGTGAAAAACAGTTTACTCAAAGTATCCGTCCTCAGCTTTCACCATGGCCTCAAGACAGCTTCGGAACCTGGTGCATGTATTCCTCACTCTGTCCCTGAGGAGATCTTCGAATACCTCCTTGATTTTAGTTACCAGCTCGGCCATGTTCTTCTCAACTGCGACCCACACACAGTTATCCATGGAATTACAATCGGGGCAATTAGGCGTCCAGATATTGGGGTTGGGAAAGTCATAGAAATTCTCCGACAACCACTTCTGACTCTTTCCGGAGGTATAGTAAGGAACCGAATCCAGCTGCCTCTTATATGACCCTCCAGCAGCAACCCTCTCCAGTCAGGGTTTTACCATAGTCACCATCTGCTGCACATAGTCGTCTGAATTGAACCTAAGGCCCTGTTCAAGGATGTGATTTTCATGATGTTCATGTCACGTCTTACAACCTTTACAGTGTTCACAGAACATTGAGCAACAGTCATCATGACGGTGTTTTGATACCTGGCGTGAATCATCATGATATAGGTAACGTTTGTCTCTACCCTCAACACATACCTCACTATCTATGCAAAATATTAATTTCTAAATTAAGAGCAAGATCATGAATTTAGAGGAGAATGTAGCCGATTAAATCGATCCTTGTACTTAACTGGTACTATTTTATCGACATCAGAAAGAGGAAAAGCAAAGTTTATTTCACCTGGATTTGTTCTCAGATCGTGAAGGTTTGTAACTAAATAGCGTACACGAAGACGATGGCGGAGGGATTACAACCGAGAATCTAAAATTACACGACACAGCAAGACAGCGTTGCATTGTTCCTTGCTTTGCAAGCTACTATCTTTTCCATGCATGTAGGTAAATGTAAGTACATGCACATACATACATACATACATACATACATACATACAGATAGAAAAAGTGGTCAAATAAAGGAGATAATGGGCAATGTTATCCTAAATGGCCTGTATCTGAATGAAAAACTGGACGACCTGGAACCACCTTCGCACCTGGAACGCCCTTCAATCTACTGGATCAAGATTGATCTAAGAACAAATAACAACAGTATATATAACACGGAGCTGAATGAATGCAGGGATTCTAGGAAGTTTCTTGACCTACTAGAAATAGCAATGAATTTTTCCTTACGTCAGACCCTACACATTGGGTAATATAGTCCTAGATAAAGAGAAAAAAAAAAGGGATTCGGTCATGACTGGAATATCTCAGAGCATAAGTGTGATGGATCAGAGCTGACCTACAGCAAAAAAACAAAACAAAAAAAAACAATAACATTTAGAACAATTGTTTCTGATGCAAATTACAAATCCAGAAATTTGGCGAAAGGGATATACAATTAAATCAACCTACTACTTGATTTAATAAATCTTGGAAGGATGAAAGGCAAGGATGACTCCAACTAGGTTTGAACTCAGAACGTAAAGAAAAACACGCAAGGTGTTTTATCGATATTCTAACTACTGCGCAAACCTATCACTCTTAATTTCTAGTTAAGGTACAAAGTCATATAGTTTTGTGAGGAGGAAGTTATTTGAGTGATACTATTCTATCGACCCCAGAAGGATAAAAGGTAAAGTTGATTCCGACGGGATTTGAACTCAGAACTCAAATACCAGGAATAATTACTGCAAGGCATTTTTTCCCCAAATGTTCTGCCAATTTACCACTCTACCAACAAGTATAATAATAAATTATAACATTGACCCAGAACACAAGTGTATATTTGTTTGTTTGTGTGTGTGTGTGTGTGTGTGTGTGTGTGTGTGTGTGTGTGTGTAAGGAAGGAAGAACATAATGAATGACCTCAGTATATGACAAGTATTTGTTTTGTGAACTAGAAATTTGAGAACTTAACCGACCATGATGGGGGTTTGAAGTGGAAATTAAAAAGGATGCAAATTTTATAGAATTATTGTTTTTGGTCCCAGGTCAATCCCGGTCGAGTATATCTATAATGAAAGGCATTCCAGTTATAACCATCTCAGCTTTGTAGGTGTATGTATAATTACATTATCTTATGCACCTTGTCCCCCCTCTCGCTTACTTCCCTCGCTTTCATCCTCTCAGAGATGATACTTCCGAGATCAGCACTTTGTCTATCCATAGTGATGTCGAGGCGACAGATTCTGGAAACTTCGGCTGTCTTCTCAAGTCGACTTTCAGCATACAGTTTGCACTGTTGATAGCAGGTCCAGGGAGTTGATCCTTACAGCTTGCTTCATACTCACAGTATGACAAAACCGATAGTCTTCTTCGTTAGGCGGAGAGGCCTACAATGGGTAATCCAGCGGATAGTGTCTATCATGGTCTGATCATGGGACCAGCAGTTGCTCGCGGGTTTCATAACAGCTACAGTAGATGTGCTCCATGGTTCCTCTCCTCGAATGCAAAGGCCAGCTGTTGACTTTACCTTTCTCTAGAAGAACGAGTTATATGAACTCAGTAGAACGTTCCAAAATGCCTGAAGCAGGAATTTGATCCACCGGGCTTCTCTTTCCAAAGTTCAGCTCATGCGACTGTCCGTGCTATCCCTTGGTTCCATAGGAATCAAGATCCTTGGTGAGACATTCCTGCTCATTCACTCCTACCCAATCGACGCTCCATATCCACAAGTATGGGATATACACAGGTGATGTAATTAAAGACATTCCAGTCACGACAATCCCATCTTTTTCTTCTAGCACAGTGTACCACGGAATACATTTTCCAATGTATGCTTATTTCGAGACGGTAAAGTGTGATCGAAAGTGTTATGACTGTCATTTTTAGATAACATATTCTATTGCCAGTTTTATGTGTGCGCGCGTGTGTATATATGTATATATGCATATATGCATGTATATATATTTATATGTATATATGTACACACACACACACACACGTATATATATTCTTTCTCGAATATATGTATATCTATCTATCTATCTATCTATCTATCTATCTATCTATCTATCTATCTATCTATCTATCTATCTATCTATCTAGATATTAGAAATTGCTACTGCAGAGGAGAAAAACTGGGAAGGGGGAAAAAAAGTCGAAGTCCTCCTCCACATCACTGAAGAGGAGTGCCAAAAGATCCCCACACACATCCAACTGGCAAAGGACCACAAGTTATATGTAGTGGTGGAAGGAAGGCGGCCACGTTGTTATGTATGCGGCAGCGAGGCACACCTCAAGGACAGTTGCCCAACCGCCGCCAACCAAAAAGAGCAACAAGGGCAACCACCAAAACCCGGAAAAAAAAACCTACTACCAACACCACCATCAACAATCAAAACAAGAGAAACACAAGCAACACTGGCAACTGAGAAGACAACAGCATCTGCAAAAACAACAAGTGAGGAAGCAGGGGAAAAGAAAGAAAATTCCAAGACTGTTTCCCCCTCCCCCACATCACACACACCTCACACAAATAACAAGCCATCAGCACCAACAAAAACAGCAACACAACCACTCACACAAGCACACACAGACGCTCACAATTTGCCCCTACCCCCTTCCGATTCCTCAGAACCTTCGTCGGAAGATGAAAGTAATGAGGAATGGCAAATAGCCCAGAAAGGAAGGAGGAAGAGGAGCAAGAAAAGAAAAGCAAACACAAACAAAGCAGGGAGATACACAACTCCCGAAAACACTCCAGACACCAACACAAGCACACACAACTACAACACAAGCAACAAAACCCCAAAAGCAAGTACACACACAATGCTCACTGCCATCAACACAAAAAACTCAGAGTTGATGGAATACATCAACACAAAAACAAACATAACAAACGAAGACATAAAAACCAGCAACCACCCATACACAACACCGCCAGAACACATCAAAATACTACACATAACACCAACCCTGCACCACACACTAAAATCTATTTTTCCAAAGGCAGTTGGCAAATGCCAAAAATACCTGGCGAAAAAACTATATAGTGATCTCCTCGAAGAAAACCCGAAGGAGGAGACACAAAAACTCTCAAACGGTAAGTGACTCTCTTTATAAAACTTTAACACTCAAATCAAAATGATGCTCAAGATTGGTTGTGTAAATGCGCGTGGCTTGGGGTCCCCTTGGAAACAAGGGTACCTCCTAAATGACATAAAGTCACATAAACTAGAAATCATAGCCATAAGCGAGACCAGACTCCATGATCCGCGGGCCCTATCGTCCATGTTTGGCAGACAGTTTGACATTTATTTTTCTCCCTGTCTGCCGAGAATGGGCGGTAGTGGCACGGCGGTACTCTTTCGCAAGAGTCTGGATCTCGAAGTAAAGACAGTATTCATAGACCCGGAGGGTAGATTGGTTGTTCTGGATGTCGATGGCAGCGATGGGTGTGCTTTTCGACTCATATCAGTATACGCACCACCTTTAACAGGTAGGCCGGATTTCTTTCGACGTCTAGAAGTATTCCTAGGAACGTCTCGTCCTTTACTTTTAGTGGGGGATTGGAATGCTACCTTGGACACGCATCTAGACTATGTGGGCAGAGATAGGAATAGACGGGGATGCAAATGCCTCAAAGACCTGCTCAGACGCTTTCAACTGTCTGACAGGTACCGACTCGATTACCCGAATGCGCCAATGTGGACATGGACAAACCGCATCGGGTCGTCGAGATCGTATCTAGATAGAATACTGTGTAGGAGAGTAGATAGAGATAGCATAGGGTGTCCACAATTTCACATAGTCAGCTACACGGATCACAAACTTGTGACGTGTACGCTAGACTTAGATAAGACACATAGGCAGGGCTCCGGTTACTGGAAACTAAACGCGTCTTTCCCGTCGAGACCAGTTTTCAGAGACCGGATTAGCACGTTAGTAAAGAGGGCTTTGACAGGAGCCATCATCAATAACAAATGGTGGTTTGCCCTCAAGAGAGCAATAAAAGCAGAAGCGGTTAGGTATAGCAAAGCACTAGCCATAGACAGAAACAGAGTAGAGGGTGAACTAGTTAAGAAGCTAGAAGAGGCAATTAGAAGTGGCATCGCATCCGACGTTTTGGCGGCGAGGTTGTCCCTTGACCAACACTTCAACGCCAAACACGAAGGGTGCGTTGTCAGGGCTAGGATGCGTGCTCTAAGAAACGAAGGTGTTGGAGCCGCACGAGAGGCCCGGGTGGCGGAGGCGCAACAGGGCAACAAAGCCACCATTCGGTCTCTGGTGGACGAACAGGGGCGCGAACTGCTCGAGCCAAGCAAAATGTGTGAGGCCTTTCAGCGGCACTTTGCTCGACTGTTTGGGACGAATGGCGAGCGAGAACGCAGGGTGGACTTCAGTGCCTACCTGCACAGCCTGCCACGACTCTCGGCAAGAGAGGCGGAGTGCTGCGAAGGTGCCATCACGGCGGCGGAAGTGAGGGACGCGATGGCGGGATGCTCGAGGGACAAATCTCCGGGTTTGGATGGTCTGCCCTACGAGCTTTACAACTGTAAGCCAGACTTGTTTGGAGACGTCTTGGCGGCCGTGTACTGCAACTGGCAGCAAAACGGGAGCATTCCCGGTTTTGTGAGTCGAGGAGCCGTAACGCTGCTGAAGAAAGATCCAAACAAGGGGGACGTCATAGATAACTTTAGGCCAAGGTGTTAGCCAAGCGGTTGGCGCTTGTCATCGAGAAACTGATCGGCAAGGCGCAAACGTGCGCGGTGCCGGGCAGGAGCATCCATGACAACCTCCATCTGATGCGCTACATCATAGAGAGGGTAGTTAAGGAACCTGGCATGGGTGGGGCCCTGATCAATTTAGATCAATCGAAAGCTTTCGATAGGGTAGACCATCAATACTTGGAGGCTGTCCTCATAGCAGCCGGCTTCGGTCCCATTTTCCGCGGCTGGATTGCTGCCTTGTACAGAGGCATCCGTTCGGTAGTTCGCGTCAATGGGCATCTATCAAGACCCTTCGACATTGCACGTTCGGTCCGTCAGGGATGCCCCCTCTCGTCGCTTCTGTACGTGTTGACTCTCGAGCCACTACTGCGGAAGCTGGCGACGCTGAGGGGCATCCCGCGAGAGTTGGGATGCGGGACGAGCGTGTCGTCATACGCGGACGACGTCACCGTCATAGTGTCTAGCCAAAAGCACATCGAGCTTGTCGGCGAGACACTGAGAGAATACGAAGCGGTAACGGGAGCGAAAATCAACCGGGATAAGTCAGTGGGCTTGCGGCTCGGCACCTGGAGAAGCAACCCCATGCCGTCAAGTAGCGCCTCCGTCGTGGGACGTTGGACTGACGGTCCGGTTGAGATGCTCGGGGTCTGGTTTGGTCCAGACCTCCAAACGGAGAAGAACTGGGACGAGATAACGAGAAGGGTGGCCACTCTAGCCCGGCAATGGGCCGAGAGGAAGCTTTCCCTGAAAGGTCGGGCGGAGGTGGCGAACACGTACATCGCGTCCGTCATCTACTACCGCCTGACCGTCGTTCCTTGTCCCGACCCTACCATCACCAAACTGGAGCGCATCCTCTTCCGCTTCTTGTGGAAAGGAAGCGTTCCGATGGTTAGGCGATCCGTTTGCTGCCAACACCCGTTAAAAGGAGGACTGGGCATGCCGTGGTTGATGATGCGCAGACACGCGCTGAGACTGCGACATCTCCGGCTCTACGTAGACAGCGGTGAACAGGTGTGGTCGCCGTTTGTGCGGCGCGCTTTCCCGCAGCTCGTCTCCATGACCGAACTGCAGTCATGGATCAAGAAGAGGCCGAGGAAGGGCGAATGGCACCGCGAGTGTCGCGCTGCTCTTCGGCAACTCCAACAACCCGGGTCAACCTTGAGCGACTGCATCACAACTAACGCATTCTATAGTGGATTAGTGGAGGGAAGGTACGACGACGATCTCGGGGCGAACCTGGGCGTCGACGAGGAATACCTGACCCGCCTGTTTAAGACGACCTTCGGGCCGGGACCTATGGACAACTTCCAGAGATCCCTGGCCTGGCAGTGCTATCGAGAAGCACTACCCGTTCGGGATAAGCTCTACAGGCATGGCTCGAGAAACACGGGGCCGACCTGTCCGAGATGCCGGCAGAGCGACGAAACCGTTCTGCACGCACTCGTACAGTGTCCCACCATTTCCGAGCTGTGGGCTTACGTCGAACAACTGCTATCGCGTGTGGGACGAGTCGGTCTATCAGCCGAGTCTATCGTGAATATTGTCGCGCCTCCTTCCTTTAAACGGGAAGGAAGAGCTATTTTCATCGTACTTGTGGCTATGGCGAAAGAATGTGTATGGTGGACGCGTCTGAAAGGTCTAGAGACAAAGACTTTCCTCTCTGGGCAATCTCTCATCAACTTCTTCAAGTATCACCTGAAGAGGAAGTTGAGAGTAGAAAGGGAAGTCTTGTCTAGTGAATGCTTCAAAAAAAGATGGGTGAATGTAGCAAGGATGGCACGTGTGAACGACGGAGCCATCTTGAGCATAACCCTATGAACAAGAAAAAAAAATAAAACAAAAAGGCAAAAGAGAGTCACTTACTGTTATAGTTTCTTCGATGAGAATATTGACCAAGGTTACCGTGGTCTTTTCCGTAGGCTTTTCCTTCCACGGCTAAACCTAAACTGTCCTCCCCTCTTTTTACACGAGAACATTACTGTGTGATACACGATCCCTATTGATCGGCCTTTCCTTTTCTTTTTTTTTCGATCCCTTTTGATCGAACTGACCCTTTTTCCCTTCCTACGATCCCTTTTGATCGACACCACCAATTTTTTTTTTTTTTTTTTTTTTTCCTTCCTTCCCCCTCCCAAAAAGAAAAGCTCTACATTGTATTTGTCCCATCTTCGTTGAGCCCTGTGTGGCTAATAAAAGAAATGTATCTATCTATCTATCTATCTATACATATATATATATATATATATATATATATATAAATATATATACATAGACATATTCGAGAAAGAGAGAGAGAGGAGGGAGGGAGAGATGTATATATATTTTCATATATATAGATATTTGCATAAATATACATTATAAACATGTATATATGTGTGTATGTGTGTGTGTATGTGTGTGTGTGTGTGTGTGTGTGAAGAGACGAAGACAGAGAAAAGAAAGTGGAAGACATATATACATACATATATATATATATATATATATATATATATATATATATATATATATATATATATATATATATATGTGTGTGTGTATGCATACACACACACGCACGCACACACACACACACACAGACACACACA
>NC_142929.1:156932972-156950472 GCF_046866305.1 Octopus bimaculoides | reverse complement strand
AACATATGTAGCCTGGATTTTGCCTGCTCCACTCACTCAGTTTGGATTTTTATTTGCATTCATAGCAACCCTAGTTGCTACCCGTGAACTATAAAAAAACTTTTTTTCAGCTTATCGAATTTTGATATGAGAAAAGCCTACAACCATCGACGTCAATAAATTATTATTGTTCCTGAAAGTTGTTTTTTTTATATACCTTCTACGGACTGCTCAAAGCTTACTAACTTCCTACACCTAAATCCTTGAATCTTACATTTACATGTATGCATGTATATACATACATACATACATACATACATACATATAAGAGACCAAAGTGTACGTACGCCGCTATATGTTTTATTTATAAAAATACAAAATGGGACAAGAACGCAAAACATCTAGACAGTTAGGTGATACAAAAAAGGGACAACAAAACATCCAGATAGACGATACAAAGAAAACGAGGACGGGTCATTCGGAGTTTTCTTTCCTTAGTCGAGTTCCAGATTATCTTTGCAATTTCGGCTGGTTATACTCGAGATTGCTCCAATTTGGCCAGCCCCAAGGAAAAACTAAGCTAAGAGCATTAGATTCCTTGGAGGAATGTATACGAAAACAAGGACGGAAAAAAACGGAGAATGTTACATAAATACAAATGATAGGACATAACAACAGGTGACTTTCGACTAAGGACGAATTAAATTAAGCTGGCATGTGTGGAAGTAAAGCCTTACGGCAGGGATACAAGATTTTACAGGTACAGGGAAGAATATAGATGTTGCACGGACGGCGGCCGAACCAAGAAAGAAAGGTCAGACTTGGCCGAACACCAGTTACATGAGGAGAGAAGAGAGAGAGAGGGAGAGGCAGAAGGACAGAAGAAATAAGGAGGGGCAAGAAAAAAATGACAGGGACACAGTGAAGTGAAAAGAGGAGGGAAAGTGAGCAAGAAGAGAAGGCAAGGAAATGTGAGAGAGGGGGGACGAAAGAACGAAGAGTGGAATGAACGAAGTAAGCGTGAAAGGGCTGATAGATAGAAGGAAAGAATAGAGTCGTACAAGATTTAGATAAATATATACTTACATATAAGAGACTAAAAGTGTGCGTACGCCGCTATCTGTTTTATATTTAAAAAATACAAAATGGGACAAGGACGCAAAACATCCAGACAGTTAGGTGATACAAAAAAGGGACAACAAAACATCCAGATAGACGATACAAAGAAGACAATACATACATACATACATACATGCAAACATGCATATATATATATATATATATATATATATATATAGTAATCTCTCGCCATATTGCGGTTCACCTATCGCGGTTTATTATTTAAGCTTACGTCGTTTCCTCCGTGGTGTTGTTTTGCATATATAATAAAATAGATACATACAAATTATAAAAAGAATAAAAATGCATGCACTACCAGACTGTTTCACCTATCGTGTGTGTGTGTGTGTGTGTGTATGGGGGTTGGGGTTGGAACGTAACACTTGCGTAACACTCGTGATAGTCGAGGAATCACTGTGTATATATTGTGTCATCCCATAAATATTGCGTTTTTTTTTTTACATTTCTTGTCTTTTTCAAGATTAAGATATACAAAGTTCTTTTTTTAATATAAAATATTCTCCCCTTTCGTCTTGAAACCAAAGATAGTCGTTTTTCATCTAGCGCTGACTTTAGCCGCTCAAGCTGCTCGCAGTATGTTTCTTTTGTTATCGTTTGGTTTGGGTTTAAATGTTCAAAGTGAACTAGATCTTTCATATCCCACCAAACAAATAACATCTTACGTGGGTGAAGGCCTTCTTTAGCCTGGGGTGCCGATGTTTTTCGTTTCCCTACCTACTGTCTTCGGCGTTTCACATTTTTATAGAGAGCTCATTTTTCGTCATCAGTCATTATTCGGTCCAAAAAAGGTTCATTCGTGAGATATGGCTGCAAAGACGAGCACACATTCACTCTCTGTGCGTGATTAGACTCGGCAAGTTTGTGAGGAAGCCACTGACCCAATTTGCTGACTTTTCCGATGGCACGCAGGTGTCGATGAATGGTTGAATGACCAAATTCAAGCTTCTCTGTGAGTTCCTCAACAGTTACGACAGAATTTTATTCCAATAAGGTTTGAAGGAGATCCTCGTCGAGCTCTACAGATCTTCCAGGATGGGGCTAGTCTTCTAGGCTGTAGTTTCCGGCTCGGAATTTCTGGAACCATCGTTGACGCTGTCTTACGCTTATTGTCTGATCCCCATATACTGCATTACTATTCCTCACACTTGCCGTTGCGTGGTTGCCTTTATTGAACTCATAAAGCTAAATAAGCCGAATAAACTCTTTTGTCACTTCCATTATCGCTTTGAAAAAATAACTGTTAAAATCGAACTGTTTTCTTCAAAACTTGCACCAAGAATAAGAACAAGGTAAACTTATTACCTGTTTTTATTATAGCAAGTTATTCCGTCCCCGACTTTTAGTTCATGCATTTGAAAAAACCGCATTATTTATGGGATGACCCAATAAATATATATATATATATATATATATATATATATATATATATATATATATATATATATATATATATATATATATATATATATATATATATATATATATATATATATATATATATATATGTGTGTGTGTGTGTGTGTGTGTGCGTGTATATATATATATATATATATATATATATATATATGTGTGCGTGTATATATATATATATATATATATATATATATATATATATTAGGTTGTCCGGAAAGTTCTGAGCGTTTTTTAATATGCGAAAAGGGATATAAATAATTGACCTTTCAATAAATTTTATTCAATGAAGCAATTTCCATTATTATTAATGACCTTTTCCCATCTATCAGGCAATTTCAATATTCCATCAGCATAAAATTTGACTGGTTTTGAAGAAAATAATTATCTATATGCATTTTGACTCCATCAAAATCTTTAAATGTTTTTCCTTGCAATGAGTTCTGTAGAGGCAAAAAGAAGTAGTAGTTAGATGGCACAATAACAGTAGTATATGGTGGATGGGGTAAGAGATCTCATCTAAGTTCATGTAACTTTGTTCGAGTAGCCAAAGACTATTGTCTTGTTGGAACACTACTCCTTTCCTGTTGGTAATCTCCAACCTCAATTCTTTGATTTTTTGGTTCAAATTAGCTAGCTGACGACAGTACACATTAGAAATAATGGTCTGGTTTTGTGGGAGAAACTCATAATAAATAATACTTTTATGATCTCTCCAAACACAAAGCATATCTATTTTGGCATGGATATTCGTCTTTGGTTGCTGCTTTGGGGGTTCCTTACGCAAACTCCAGGACCTTTTTCACACTACATTTTCGTACACAATCCATTATTCATCTCCAGTCACAAGGCAAGCTTTCATTCCGTTTCAAAAGCTTATCACAAACGGAATACCGGTCCATTTCTGAGAGTTTGTGAGGGACCCAAACATTGTAGCGAGAAATGTATCCGAGTTTCACTAGGTGTTCATGAATCGTACTTTTAGAAACTTCCAACTCCTCTGCAAGTTCTCTAGTCGTGATATTTGAGTTTACTTCGATTTTTGCCTACAAAATATTTTCATCCAATTCTGAAGGTATTCAACTGCGACTCTCATCTTCCAAGCTAAACTCTCCAGCTTTAAATTTTGAAAATCACCTTTGAATAGTTCATTCACCTACAGCATCCTCGCCATAAACTTCACAAGTGTTTTTGCAAGCCTCTGAAGCATTTTCTCTTTTTTAAAAAACAGAAAAGCACTACAATGCGAATATGAAATGTTTGGATATCCAATTCAAATGTCAATAAAGGGAAACCGGAATGAAAGATAAATCTATTTTTAGTCAGGAACAAAGAAGAGATGCATGACCACTTCAAGCAATGCCAAAGTTTTAACCGTTTTACGTTTCAGGTGCGTTCAATGAAGCGTTAAAAGATTTAGCTTAAAAACGCTCAGAACTTTCCGGTCTACATAATATATATATATATATATATATATATATATATATATATATATATATATATATATATATATATATATATATATATATATATATATATGTGTGTGTGTGTGTGTGTGTGTGTGTGTGTGTGTGCGTGCGTGCGTAGTACTTCTCATAATGTGATAACATAGGATACCTAAGAGAGAACTTCATACCTCTTAGCACAAATACATGTATTAATGCAGCATAAAATGGATACCAGAGACGTGATGAGACATGTTTTTGCTTCTAAAGGTGCCACGAAATTGAAAAACCTTAGAACACACAATGCTGCACACACCCCAGCAACACGGAGGTGTAGCAGGTGATGCAGTA
This sequence comes from Octopus bimaculoides, assembly GCF_046866305.1. Taxonomy (NCBI): domain Eukaryota; kingdom Metazoa; phylum Mollusca; class Cephalopoda; order Octopoda; family Octopodidae; genus Octopus; species Octopus bimaculoides. The sequence continues at coordinate 156,946,147 of NC_142929.1, read as the reverse complement.
GAAATTTGCCTGAAACTACCAAATATTGAACAGTTATATAATAATAATAATAATAATAATAATAATAATAATAATAATAATAATAATAATAATAATAATAAAAATAATAGACAGAGAAAAATCCCAGCAATGGTTGAGAAGCCCAATGGTTGAGGGCTCAACGCAGAGACTGAAGGATTTTTAATTGCAGTACAAGACTAAAGCCTCCCCACCAGAAATTACCAAAAAACATATAATGAAACGAGATATAACAAGTAACTGCAGAATATGTGGAGATGGACAAAAAACAATAAATCATATTATCTCTGGCTGTCCAGTCCTGACTAAGAAGGAGAATATTCACAGACACGACAGAATTGGGACCTATACACACTGGAAGCTATGCCAACACGATGGAATAACAAGAGAAAAAAGATGGTATAGGCACACGCCAGAAAAGGTCACAGAAAACGAGAAAGCAGCCATACTCTGGGATATGCCAATACACACAGATAGAGAAATTAAGGCCAATAGGCCAGATATAGTTATCAGAGATCATGAAAAAAATGCTTTCCAATTGATGTATCAATACCAGCAGATGATAATGTTTCTCTAAAAAAAATGGAGAAACTTTCAAAATACAAAAACCTGGAAATAGAGGTAACTCGAACGTGGAATCTAAAAACAGAAACAATTCCTATCATAGTAGGCGCATTAGGTATGATAAAAACATATTCAGACAAATACATAACAAAAGCACCAGGACTTACAAGTATATATAACAGAAAATTGCACTATTGAGCACTGCACACATCCTACGCAAAATACTTTCAATACAGTAACCATAAGAGCATCACGGCAAACCACAGCACATATCCAAGACACACAGAGCTGCGCTCGGTAGTGAAGTGAAAGCACGCTATAAAAATAAAACTACTGAATAATAATAATAATAATAATAATAATAATAATAATAATAATAATAATAATAATAATAATAATAATAATAATAGTATATATATAAACCCATCCGAACAGGAGTTCTACCACCCAAACAGACCTTGTGGATAAATAACATCCAGAACAAAATTTAAAAAAAGAGAAAAGATTTATCGATTCTCAACGAAATTAGTAAACAATCAACACTACTAAGTAACAAGAAGAAAACAAAAATACTGTACAAATACAGCATTACAGAAAAAGACTTACCTGAGGCAAAAGAAAAACTAAAGCAAGACATCCTTGCCAAAGCACAGAGGATCCGCCGGTATGAGAAACGCCAACGTTTCTTTGAACAAAACAAACAGTTCAAATCCAACCCCAAAAAACTCTACCAAGAACTGGGTAAAAATAAAATAGACATTACTTCAGCACCAACAGCAGAAGAACTAGAGAAATTCTGGAAACAAATATGGTCGGTGAAGCAACAACCCCAAAAAAGGACCATTAAAACAACGAACTTAGCACCTGAGCAACTCTGGTCCCCTATAACAACTGAAGAGGTCACCCAGACACTGCAAAGACTAAGCAACTGGAAAGCACCTGGACACGACAAGATCCCCAATTTCTGGTTAAAACACCTGCCAGCAATGCATAAAAAGCTGGCAGAAAACTTTAACAACATAATAGCAGATCCAGAAACAATGCCTGAATGGCTCACAAAAGGGAAGACCATCTTAATCCCCAAATCCACGGAAACGGAGAAACCACAAAACTATAGACTTATAACCTGTCTCCCTACGATCTACAAAGCCTTTACTGCAATAATATCGCAGAGAGTGAGTAAACACCTGGAAAATAACAACCTGTTTCCAGAAGAGCAGAAGGGATGCTGCAAGGGCTCATACGGCTGTAAAGATCAATTATTGATCAATAAAGCCATAACTGAAGGCAGCCGCAGAAAGAAGAAAGGCCTCAGTATGGCCTGGGTGGACTACCAAAAGGCTTTCGACAGTGTTCCCCACACGTGGATTCTGGAAACACTAGCCATAAACAAGGTGGCACCAATTATCATAAAATACATAGAGCACTCAATGAACAAATGGCAGACAGTGCTACAGCTCCAAACAAAAGAGGGACTTGTGAAAACGAAAGCCATCCCCATTAGAAGAGGAATATTCCAGGGAGACACGCTCTCTCCACTCCTGTTCTGCCTGGCACTCACACCTTTAACAGAATTGCTAAATAGAACTGGATGCGGTTACAAATGCTATGGAAAAACAGTCAGCCACCTTCTATATATGGATGACCTAAAATTATATGCAAAAAACGACAAAGAGCTAGAAACACTACTACAGACAGTACACGGCTTTACCAAGGAAATAGAAATGAAATTCGGATTAGAAAAATGTGCCAAAGCAACCCTGAAAAGAGGAAAATTAGTTAAAAGTAGCAATATAACACTAGATAAAGCCAATGAAATAAGAGAACTAGACGAAAGCCAACCATATAAGTATTTAGGAGTCAATGAACTAGATAGGATACACCATACACAAATGAAAGAAAAAATAAAGAAAGAGTACTATAGACGAGTTAGATCAATACTAAAAACAGAGCTCAATGCTAAAAACAAGATAATGGGTATCAACACTTTAGCTGTCCCAGTTATAAGCTACAGCTACAACATCCTTAACTGGACACTAAACGAACTATGTAAAATAGACAGGAAAACAAGAAAAATAATGACAGGATATAGGATGCACCACCCAAAATCTGACATAGAAAGGCTATATATACAACGCACAGAAAGTGGCAGGGGTCTTATACAGCTAGAAAACTATTATAAAATAACCACCATAGGACTGCAAAAATACCTACTCCAGAAGCAAGGGAAACTAATACAAATAGCCACAAAACACGAGCAAAACAAAAAACTGTTTTTAGTATTTAAGGAAGCTCACAAATACAAACAAGAAATCAATCTACCTAACAAATACGAAGAAGAAGAAGAAGAAACAACAAAAGCTATAAAACAAATGAAATCCAAACTAAAACTAGAACAGTAACGGACCATGATAAAACGATGGCAAGAAAAGCCCCTACATGGTAAATACTGGGCTAAACTAAATGCGAAAGAAATAGACAGAGAAAAATCCCAGCAATGGCTGAGAAGCTCAGGACTCAAAGCAGAGACTGAAGGATTTTTAATTGCTGCACAAGACCAAAGCCTCCCCACCAGAAATTACCAAAAACACATAATGAAAAGAAATATAACAAGTAACTGTAGAATATGTGGAAATCGACAAGAAACAATAAATCATATTATCTCTGGCTGCCCAGTCCTGGCTAAGAAGGAATATATTCACAGACACGACAGAGCTGGGACCTATATACACTGGAAGCTATGCCAACATTATGGAATAGCAACAGAAAAAAGATGGTATAAACACACGCCAGAAAAGGTCACAGAAAACGAGAAAGCAACCATACTCTGGGATATGCCAATACACACAGATAGAGAAATTAAGGCAAATAGACCAGATATAGTTGTCAAAGATCATGAAGGAAAAAAATGCCTTCTAATTGATGTTTCAATACCAGCAGATGACAACGTTTCTCTAAAAGAAATGGAAAAACTTTCAAAATACAAAGACCTGGAAATAGAGATAACTCGAATGTGGAATCTAAAAACAGAAACAGTTCCTATCATAGTAGGTGCCTTAGGTATAATAAAAAAATATTCAGACAAATACATAACAAAAACACCAGGACTTACAAATATATATAACATACAGAAAATTGCACTACTGGGTACTGCACACATTCTACGCAAAACACTTTCAATACAGTAAACATAAGAGCACCACAGCAAACCACAGCACATACCCAAGGCGCACAGAGCTGCGCTCGGTAGTGACGCTATAAAAATAAAACTACTGAATAATAATAATAATAATTTGGAAACCAAGGCCTACCAAGAGCAAAGACATGGTATGAACAAACACCAGGAGTCACCGAAAAATAGAACTGCAAAATCCTGTAGGATTTAATGATCCAGTATGATCACCTGATCAGACACAGGAAACCGGACATTGTTGTGAATAAGAAAGAAAGAACATGTATGATTATCGACATAGCACGCCCCGACGACAACAGGATCAATGTGAACGAAGAAGAAAAAATAAACTACGACGATTTAAAGTGGGAAATACGAAGGTTGTGGTCAATGAAGAGAGTAGACGTGATACCAATAGTAATTGGTGCACTCAACTACCAACATGGCTGAAAAAGATTGGTGCAAGTGTGAAGGTATAATACCTACAAAAATCAGTTTGCTTGGAACTGCAAAATTTCTTCGCAGGGTTCTTGAAGACTGATCAGTAGACAAGTGTCACCTTAGTCTGCTGGTTGTGGACAGCTTGCACTTTCCATTATACCCAGCAAAATAAGCTGTGAGTTTTCGTATAATAATAATAATAATAATAATAATAATAATAATAATAATAATAATAATGGTAATGATAATGATAATAATAATGATGATGATGATGATGATGATGATGATGATGATGATGAGATGATGACGATAACAATAATAACAATAATAATAATAACAACAACAATAATAATAATAGCATATTACCAGCCAATGTAGGCCACTAGCCAAGAAGACTTGTCCATTGGAAACTTTGCAACAAGTATGGACTTGACAAAGCAAAAAATTGGTACGACCACAAACCCGAAGGCATCATCGAAAATGATAATGCAAAGATCCTATGGGATTTTATGATTCAGTGCGACCATGATATAGAGAATAGGAAGCCAAACATAGTCCTAATTGAGAAAGAAAGCAAACTATGCCGGATCATAGATATAGCATGCCCAGCTGACAACAAGGTATGCGATAAGGAAGAAAGAAAAGTCAAGAGATATGACAGGTTAGCTTGGGAAGTTAAGCAGTTGTGATCTATGAAAAAGGTAGCAGTAGTACCAATAATTGTCGGAGCCCTGGGAACAGTGAGCAAAAATCTTGAGAAGTACAGGGAACAAACAGGGACTGCAATAAGGGTGGAACACTTGCAGAAAACAGCACTGCTTGGAACCGCTCGAATCCTCCGGATGGTGCTCGAAAAACAAGGGGTGTTACCTTAATTCACTGGTAGTGAACAACTGACACCGTAGTACATCTCCAGCGTTAGAAGCTGTGAAAAGGCAATAATAATAATAATAATCCTTTCTATTATAGGCACAATGCCTGAGGTTTTGGGGGAGGGGATTAATCGATTACATCGATCCCAGTGTTTCACTGGTACTTAGTTTATCGACCCCGAAAGGATGAAAGGCAAAGTCTACCTCGGCGGAATTTGAACTGAGAACATAGTGACTGCTAAGCATTTCGTCCAGCGTGCTAATGATTCTGTCAGTTGAACGCCTTTATAATAATAATAATAATAATAATAATAATAATAATAATAATAATAATAATAATAATAATAATAATAACTTGCACTAAAGGATATAATTTCAGCTAATGATGTTGATATTACAGATCTCAACCACCTGTACTATGCATCCGCAAAAATCTCAACGATTCTATGTGGTGAAAAGATTAGAAAACGACAACACTCCCACAAAAAGCCTTCCTGGCAAGAGCGCATTCAACACCAAATTAAGCTACTTAGATCTGACATAGAATGTTTGAAAAACCTTAAATTTGATGAGAGTATCAAACCTACAAAGACACAAAAACTAGAGAAAAAATATAATGTGAAAACCATAGTTGACATTAATACCACCATAGAAACCATCAAGCAAAAGGTATGTGCTAAAGCTGCCCGTATAGCAAGGTATGAGAAGCGTGTTAGATTCTTCAGAGATAATAACATGTTCAAAAATAACCCCAAAAATTTCTACAGGAAGATAGGGAAAACACCAGTAACAATAAAGTCTGTCCCATCAAAAGAAGAAGTGCAAGAATTTTGGGATAAAATCTGGGCAGAAGATAAAACACACAATGAAAAGGCCCCTTGGATTGATAGAATAACTACAGACCTAGACTCCTTAGAGGAGCAAAAGTGGGAGGGGGTCAAGGTAGAAGATATAAGATCTGCTCTCAGGAGGTCAAGCAAATGGAAGTCTCCAGGAAAGGATAAAATTCCTAACTTCTGGCTGAATGCCTTCCCAGAGAGCCATGAACTGCTGACAAAACTTTACAACGATGTTTTGCAAAATCCTAGTTTGATGCCCTCTTGGTTAGTTAATGGTTTAACATTCCTGCTTCCAAAAAATGAGGAAACAAACGAACCAAAAAATTATCGACCGATAACCTGCTTAACAACAATGTATAAGACGCTAACATCTGTCCTAACCGAGTACACCTATAGTTTTTTAATAGAAAGTAGCATATTCCCTAAGGAGCAAAAGGGATGTAAACGTGGATCTTATGGTTGTAAAGATCAGCTACTCATCAATAAGATGATCTTAGAAGATTGTCACAAGCGACACAAAAACTTGTCAATAGCCTGGATAGACTATAAAAAGGCCTTTGATAAAAAGGCTGGATTAGGAAATGTCTGGAAATGTATAAAATAGCTCCTAATCTGCGAAACTTTTTATCTGTAAGTATGAGATCATGGAGAACCACACTGACGTTGAACAATGACAATGAATCTCTAAATGCTGGAGATGTAAGAATTTCATGTGGCATTTTCCAGGGTGACTCACTATCACCACTCCTCTTCTGTCTAGCCCTAATACCGCTCTCAAAATTGCTCAATGATGCACAGTATGGTTATAAAATATTTGATAAAAATATAAATCATTTCATTTACATGGGTGATTTAAAGCTCTTTGCAAAAAATGACCAACAACTCAAAGGCCTACTAGCGATTGTTAAACAATTCAGTGATGACATCAGGATGCAATTTGGCCTTGATAAATGTGCAAAAGCTACCTTTATCAAAGGGAAAATGACAAAAACATCTAATGTGAACCTCGACCAGCAAAATGTCATAAAAGAGTTAGAACCAGCGGAGAGCTACAAATACCTAGGGGTAATTGAAGGGGACAATATCAAGCATTCAGTGATGAGGGAAAGGATCAGAAGAGAATGTTATCGCAGGGTGAGAGCAATACTGAAGACAGAGCTGAACGCGAGAAACAGGATCTAAGCGATCAATGCTCTAGCCATACCAGTCGTGACTTACAGTTTCAATATCGTTAACTGGTCAATTACTGAAATATGTAATGTTGACAGAAAAATACGAAAACTGTTGACAATGCATAGAATGCACCACCCTAAGGCAGATATAGAACGTCTTTATCTGCCAAGAAAAGAGGGAGGCCGAGGACTTCTACAGCTGGCATTAACAATGAAGGTAGCCACAATCGGCCTAGACACCTATCTGAAAAACTCTGCGGACTGGATGCTAAAACTTGTCTCAAAACATGAAAGCAAGAAAGCATCTTACTCAGTAACAAAACAGGCAAAGGAATATCTAAGTGAATTCCAATTGCAACAAATTCAAGAATTAGACGAACTAGAAACATCCGCAGAAAAAGCTAAGCGCTTGAAAACCCGTGCTAAAATTGCTGCCTTAGATATTATGACTGAAAAATGGCATGGAAAACCTCTCAATGGCAAATACCCAAAGAGAGCGAATAATGCAGATATGGCTAATGGCCTCTGGCTTGAAATCAGAAACAGAAGGGGTTTATCATAGCAGCCCAAGATCAATGCCTACCTACAAAGAACTACCAGACCAACATATTAAAGAACGGCAGCTCCCCATTATGTCGTATATGCCAACAACAAAATGAGACCATCGATCATGTTGTCTCCATGTGCAGTCTGCTTGCGCCTACAGAGTATCTCAACAGGCATGATAGAGCTGCACAATATATTCACTGGGTAATATGCAAACACCTGGACTTGCCCCATGACAAAAACTGGTGGGAACACAAACCACCCCCAGTACTTGAAAATGATCACATTGCACTCCTCTGGAACTTCACCATTCAAACTGACAGAAAGATAGACGCAAATAGGCCAGACATCATACTGAAAGACTTCAGACAAAAATCATGCCTCCTCATTGATATGACTGTCCCAATCGATATAAACGTATCTGTCAAGACCTACCAAAAACTGAGCAAATATAAAGATCTTGAAATAGAAATTAGCAAAATGTGGAATCTGAAGACGAAAACAATACCTATTGTCATAGGTGCCCTGGGAATGACAGCGAAACGGGCTGATTACTACCTAGCTCAGATACCAGGAAACCCCAAAATGGCTGAAGTTCAAAAGATAGTGCTCATGGGAACTGCCCATATCCTACGTAAGAATACTGTCTATGTGATCTCAAATTTTAAAACAAACACATAATTTTCTTATGGTTTCTTAAACATTCACTAGAACAAAACTGTACAAATCCAAATATATGGTACCCTAGGCATAAAACCTACATGAACTTCTAACTTGTTGTCTCTTGAGGTCTCTGGGTGAGACTTGGATCCAACTTGTACAAATGCAAAACAAAAGTCAAACATAAAATAATAATAATAATAATGATAATAATAATAATAATGATGATGATGATGATGATGATGATGATGATGATAATAATAATAATAATGATGCTACTACTACTACTACTACTACTACTACTACTACTACTACTACTACTAATAATAATAATAATAATAAAAAAGTGATTTAAAACCGGAAACGGAGGCTCTAATCTGTGATGTCCAAGAACAAGCACAAAGAACAAACTACATAAAATACAGCATGTGGACAAAATGGTGAAACCGTATGGCATATTACTAGCCAATGTACGCCACTAGCCCAGAAAGAATATAAGATACGTCATGACAATATAGCCAGGCTTGTCCATTGGACACTTTGCAATAAGTATGGACTTGACAGAGCAAAAAAGTGGTACGAACATAAACTCGAAGGCGTCATCGAAAATGGTAATGCAAAGATCCTATGGGATTTTATGATTCAGATAGAGAATAGGAAACCAGACAGAGTGTTCATTGAGAAAGAAAGCAAACGATGCTGGAACATAGATGTAGCATGCCTAGCTGACAACAAGGTATGCGACAAGGAAGAAAGAAAAGTTGATAGATATAACAGGTTAGCTTGGGAGGTTAAGCAGTTGTGGTCGCTGAAAAAGTAGTAGTAGTACCAATAATTGTCGGAGCCCTAGGAACAGTGAGTAAAAATCTTGAGAAGTACATAGAACAAATAGGGGCTGCAATAAGGATGGAGCATTTGCAGAAAACAGCACTGCTTGGAACCGCTCGAATACTCCAGATGGTGCTCGAAAAATAAGAGGTGTTACTGTAGTTCACTTGTGGTGAACAGCTGACACCGTAGTACATCTCCAGGGTTAGAAGCTGTGCAAAGACAATAATAATAATAATAATAACAACAACAACAACAACAACAACAACAATAATGCCCGGATGCAGTACCAGGCATTGGCTCTCATGGCTTCTGATCTTAATTGATTGGGAGTTTGAATAATTCACCTTTGGAAACATGGGTGTTTTGCTCAACATCCTTAAACAAACCTTATTCAGGGACCTTTTGAGCAGGATGGGCTACTCGACCTGAAGAAAATTCTAACTGGGCCCCACCTGCAAGGTCATGCGCTCTTTATCTTGATATAAGATCACCATGTCGCGCACATATGGTTGTGACGCATGTGCCTGGTGTACCCTTTTCGGACGGGTAGTCATGATGGGTATATTGGGCTTCGTATATTTTACCCCAATGTCACTTTAATGGTATGCACTGCTCTCTCACTCAATGATAATAATAGTAATAATAATAATAATAATAATAATAATATAAAGATCTTGAAATAGAAATTAGCAAAATGTGGAATCTGAAGACGAAAACAATACCTATTGTCATAGGTGCCCTGGGAATGACATCGAAACGGGCTGATTACTACCTAGCTCAGATACCAGGAAACCCCAAAATGGCTGAAGTTCAAAAGATAGTGCTCATGGGAACTGCCCATATCCTACGTAAAATACTGTCTATGTGATCTCAAATTTTAAAGCAAACACATAATTTTCTTATGGTTTCTTAAACATTCACTTGAACAAAACTGTACAAATCCAAATGTATGGTACCCTAGGCATAACACCTACATGAACTTCTAACTTGTTGTCTCTTGAGGTCTCTGGGTGAGACTTGGATCCAACTTGTACAAATAATAATAATAATAAATGCCCAGATGCAATACCAGGCAGTGGCTCTCATGGCTTCTGATCTTAATTAATTGGAAGTGTTATCATGTACATTGTTTTGTCTTGGTATAAAAGATGGGCTACAGCAAATATTCTGCTCAATACCACAGATTTGCTTGTCAGTTGCTTAACCTTAACCAGTTGAACACGTCCCTTAGTGGTTAACGAAATGTGCATCCCTGATCACGAGCAGAAGTAGTGGGGGAATATCAAAGCCATGTGTTGAGAGGAATTCTTTGGTGTTTGAACAATTCACCTCTGGAAACATGGGTGTTTTGCTCAACATCCTTAAACGACCCTTATTCAGGGATATTTTGAGCGGAATGGGCTACTCAACCTGAAAAAAATTCTAACTGGGCCCCACCTGCGAGGTCATGCACTGTTTATCTTGATGTGAGATCACCATGTCGCGCACTTATGGTTGTAATGCATGTGCTAGGTGTACCCTTGTCAGACGGGTAGTTATGATGGGTATATTGGGCTTCGTATATTTGTACCTCAGTGTCACTATGATGGCATGCACTGCTCTCTCACTCAATAATAATAATAATAAAAATAATAATGGTGATGATGATGATGATAATGTTAATGATGTTAATAGTAGTAATAATAATTGTTTCTACAATAGGCATTAGGTCTGATAGTTGGGGGTAACGCGCTAGTCGATTATATCTACTTTATTATGTGAAGGAAGGGAAATAAGTGTGGGCCCTGAGGAGCAAAACAGTTACTATATCGCAAATTTTAATGCTTCAAATCATGGTGACACCTAAACACACTTCTAATAAAATGTATGAAATGGTAAGAGGGGAACTGATTCCTCTGAGTACGACCGGGAAAGCGGCGATTCCTCTTACCTCAGCTCAAACATCATTAGCTTTACTACCAGCGGTAGCAGCGACGGTTAAACAGACGAATGCGAGAATATCAACAACAAAATAAACAACACCAATTACAACAACAACAACAATAACAAAAACACTAGCAGTGGCAAAATCAACAGTGACAACAACAACAGAGACGTCAGTAAGAACACCACCAGTAGTAACAGCAACAACAGCAGTAGTAACAGCAACAACAGCAGTAGCAGGAGCAGCAGCAGCAGCAGCAGCAACAACAACAAAAACAACAAAAACAACAACAACAACAACAACATCAGCAGCAACAACAACAACAACGACAACAACAACAATGCGAGAAAGTAAATTGTGGGGGCGACTCCTCAGGTTGGAAATCTTTCGTTGGCATATTTTGAAATCAACAAAATATTTCTCGTTTCCTCTAAATAAAGAACACGTCTGACACAGGTGGCACAACTTGTGAACGTAAACAGATGGGGAGCTCAAGTTGCAATCCCAATTGAGGTTTTGACAGCAAATACCTAAAAACCAGTCCAGAATCGCTGTTTCGAAAAGAAAACCTGACGTTTAGCAGCAGCCGTATACAGTCTAGTGATAGGAACCCTTAAACATATATGAGCAGATATAGAACATGTGACCCAGGCAAAGTACCTTGGGAGCGTAGAGTTCCTTTCCAAAAGCGAAGTCCTCGCACTGAGGCACTTTCTAGTTCTTAACACGACTGGGAACTAGCCTTCAACCTAACATATTTAGGAAGAAGGACCTCTCGCGTTAAGATAGAGCGAGTTCCACCAGAGTTGGACATTTGGTGGATCATGGCCCATGTTGTTTTGGAAGGCAGTGACACGCTCCTTGATGTAAAACAAACTGAGAGGGAAATTTGGTTTGGGAACAAACTGGAGATCCTCCTCTAGATCAAAACAAACGATGTGGAAAAGATCTCAGACTCTATCAATCTGTCCGATGGAGTGCAGTTGCGTATTGCTGTTAATGGTAGAAGGCCAAAAGGCCATTTGTATGGTACTTGTATGTACTTTGAGTTCAAATTTGGGGTCTACAAAATAAAGTACTAATCAATTTACTGGAATCACTACAATCGACAAGTACTCTGCCCTAAAAAAACTACTTGTTTTGTCTGAATTAGAAACCATTATTATCATTAAAGGGCGATGGGCTGGCAGAATCACTAGAGTATTGGAAAAATGTATTGCGGTATTTTTCCTACTCGTTACGTCATGAGTTCAAATCCGCCGAAGTCGCTTTTACCTTTCATCTCTCGGGAGTCGATAGTAATGAGGTCGATGGTATCGACTAACTCTCTCGCATTAAACCGGTGACTTTGTGTGTAAATTAGATACCTAATAAGACGGAATTTGAACTCAGAATGTGGTGACGGGCAAAATACCGCTAAGCATTTCGTCCTACGTGCTAACGATTCTGCCAGTACGCCACCACCACCATAATAATAATAATAATAATAATAATAATAATAATAATAATAATAATAATAATAATAATAATAATAATAATAATAATTTCAAATTTTTGCCACAAGGGCAGCTTAAGGGAGGGGATTAAGTCTATTACATCGATCCCAGTGCGTAACTGGTACTTATTTAATCGACCCCGAAAGGATGAAAAGCAAAGTCAACCTCGGCGGAATTTAATCTCAGAACGTAAAGACAGACAAAATACCGCCAAGCATTTCGCCCGGCTTGCTAACGTTTCTTATTTCTTTATTACCCACAAGGGGTTAAACATAGAGGGGACAAACAAGGACAAACAAAGGGATTAAGTCGATTTCATCGACCCCAGTGCGTAACTGGTACTTAATTTATCGACCCCGAAAGGATGAAAGGCAAAGTCGACCTCGGCGGAATTTGAACTCAGAACGTAACGGCAGACGAAATACCGCTAAGCATTTCGCCCGGCGTGCTAACGTTTCTGCCAGCTCGACGCCTTATAATAATGATAATAATGATAATAATAATAATAATAATAATAATAATAATAATAATAATAATAATAATAATAATAATAATATGACGATGGTGATGGTGATGATGATAATGATGATGATGATGTTGATGATGATGATGAGGATTGATTTATTTATTAGCCACGTAG
>NC_142929.1:156917972-156927972 GCF_046866305.1 Octopus bimaculoides | reverse complement strand
ATGTAACTTAAACGGAACGAAATACCTCAGGGTATTCGAGGCACCGATTCTGCCATTCTCCACCATTAAAAAAATATATATGTAAATATCAGTTTTTACAAGTGAATTTGACATTTGAATTAAACTCGAAATGCCCGAATAACTGTTATAGAGATTTCGACCCTTTCTATAATATGTGTGTATATAATATGTATAAGGGTTATAAACAAAACCCCCCAAAACACCTGTTTTTATATAAATAAGCTAGATCTCTGTATTTTCACAGTTATATTTGACAAGTTCGAAAGACGAACGAAAGCGCTAATATATGTATAAAATAAATGAAAGAAGTTATTCCAAAATTCTGACGACTTTTTTTTTCAATATATATATATATATATATATATATATATATATATATATATACAATTTATTAATAAGGGATGATTCGGCATCTATTTCTAGCATATAGGAGTCCACTTTTGCTGGTCATTCCTCTTATTTTTGTATATATATATATATATATATATATATATATATATATATATATATATATATATATATATATATATATATATATATATATATATATCGGAGAAGATTGGGCGAAACTACGTAGACATTCCAAACTTCGACTGAAGAAGCAATTCGCTGCGAATGATCTGTGAATCATGTTTTGTCCTGTTTGCTGCTGTTGTGCTATCGTCCTTTTCGGGCTTGTTGTTTTGACGATTTCCGTTTGTTGTTATTTTATCTTTGATGTATCCATGCGGCGCTGCGTACAATTTGGTGGCGATTTAATAACGAGTTTTGACTGTTATTTCAAGCAGGTAGACATACTTGGTATGTCCTTTGATTAATTTTAATCCTTCGGCTATTTAATGCTATTATTTGGCCTGCTGTCGCCTGTGTCGTTGATTCTGTTGTTATCATTCTTAAAATAGTTACATTGAATAGTAATAGAATTAATGACACCTTCGTAAATTAATTTTATATATATATATATATATATATATATATATATATATATATATATATATGTGTGTGTGTGTGTGTGTGTGTGTGTGTATGTATATAGGTGCAGTAGCGCACCAACAGATGACAGCATACAGTTGCGTGCGCAGTGAGAGCTAGCAACGACCTTCATAAGACAGTGTGCCGAGTGACATCGCTGTGTTTACTTCGTAACTTGTGAAATTTGTGTTTTTGTGATCACGTGTCTGCTGTAGTCTGCGATTTTATCATGGACAGGAACAAAGAGCCAACGTGAAATTTTGCCTTAAACTTAGGAAGTCTGCTACAAAAACATTGAACATGCTTCGGCAAGCTTACAGCGACGAAGCAATGAGTCGTATGCAATGTTTCGAGTGGCTTGAAAAGAGGAAGAACGTCTCCAGAAGACAACGAACGATCTGGAAGGCCTGCCAAGAGCATCACCCCCGGGAATGTGGTATTGTGCATCGAGAATTCGTCCCCCAGGGCCAGCCGCCAATCGAGAGTTCTACTGTCATGCTTTGAAGCGTTTGAAGGAGGACATTAGGCGAAAGCGTCCAGGTCTGTGGAGTGTGAAGAATTGGATTCTTCACAAAGAAAATACTGCTCAAATGTCGCCGTTTTAACATCGTTGTCGAGATCCAGAGCGAACCGCAGAAGATCCTCGCCTCGCTTACGGAAAACAACTTTCATCCCGTATTCCAAAAGTCGCAGGAATGCTGTGACCGTTGTATTGTTGCGCAAGGTGACTATTTCGAAGGAGATGATGTTAAAACTTAGGTAAATAAGTTATTTTCTTTATTAAATATAACATTTGATACCACTTCGTAAAGCTTATATGGTCATGGTTTGAACAACTTTAACCATAGGTTTGCAGATCAGAGTTAACTCGGTGTTAAACCTCAAGTCCTCTAATGAGACTTTGAATTAATTTTTGTTATAAAATATTTATCTATTTTCATAGCTTAGTCAGGAGGAAGGGGTTCAGCTAATAACCTTCGCATGTTATCCTAAACTAGTCAGGTTGATAAGGCAGATACTCAGCTTAAATCAGTGAAGATCGACGGTGGCAAACCCATGATCCAAGAAAGAAATTCAGGAGTTTGTTGTTCCAGAGAGAATAGATTGGACGTAGCAGTTAGCGCGGGCCTAGAGGGTTGGAGATAACACACAATATGGGTATGGGTAATGAAAGTTGGAGAGACAAATGTAATGGGTTGTCTTGGGTGGAATTAGCTATATCGGAGGAGTTTTCTTTGCAATGTGCTGTAAAATGTTTGTTCGTTCGGTCGTTTGTTCGTCTGTTTGCTTGTTTGTTAGTGTGTGTGTGTGTGTGTGTGTGTGTGTGTGTGTGTGTGTGTGTGTGTGTGTGTGTGTGTGTGTGTGTGTGTGTGTGTGTGTGTGTGTGTGTGTGTGTGTGTATGTTTGTGTGTTCGTGTTATTAGTGTATTGGTTAGCCGTAGTTCAAACCTGCTCGACCAGACTTATAATCATTTTTCTCTTTGTAGAGGACCCAGGTTATATTCTTTTCAACGTATTCATTTCTAAAATTGTCGGGTATGATATGAAGGACATTTAGCTGTTGTTTCTAGCAGATCGATCCCACGTGAAAGCTCCTCGGTTGGTCTATCACAACACTATAGCACTGTTTTCTAGCTATGCTTTTGAAACAATTCAAGAAATCAATATTACGAGGGCAATGATATCTCAACGTGGCCTTTCGAAATACCAGCCACATGCCGTTTTAAAAAAGGAACAGAACATAGACATACTAAGCAATATAACACTGATTGTACAAAAAGATATAGTGACCAATTTCTGGAATAATTTTGGCCATAAGTTTGCTTGAAGAGGGCTAAACTAAGGCTAAACAAGAACAAGAACAAGACCCCACTCATCATCGTTGTCATCATCATTATCAGCATCATCATCATCATCATCATCATCATCTTGCAACAAACATAATGGATGCTGTTGTAAAGTGAAAAATTCACAAGGAACAGAGCCGGCGACGTATGTTCGAATACCTCTTGGAACTCATTTTACATATTCAATACCTTCGGGGAAAAGCATGCAACTCCTTACTCCTGTTTCTCCCTTCTCTGGAATGCTTACAAAAAATGGCAGTCAATTCACCCTCAAACCACACGTTTAGGAGAATTACATATTAGTTAGTGTAATCCTGGGTCTAATATTCTTGAGAAAAAAAAAACACGTGACAATCTTTGATCCTAGGTTTGCTGTATAAAGGCTGACTGGCATTAAACAACATCAGTTGTATAGCGTGACATGTTTTCACGTGGGTTTAATTTAGCACGTGATTTTTATTCTTGATTTATTAAAATTCAGAATTCCAGTTAACCTGCCTAAGTCATTAAAATATCTTAAACGCTTTAAAATATTTTAAATCACGTTAAGATATATCTAATTCATAGTATTTAAGTCACGTTATTTGAATCATGTCAGGATATCTAATTCGCGTTATGCAAATTATGTTAATATAACTAAATCACGTTATTCAAATCACCTTAAGATAACCTAAACTGTATTATCTAAATTACGTCATGCAACTCACGTTATTTAAATCCCATTAAGATACATAATTCACGTTATCTGAATCACATTAAGATATCTTAACTATCTTTAAACCACATAAATATTTCTAAGTTTCACGTTATGTAAACTACATTATTTAATTCACGTAAATTACTCACATATTTTAAATCATGCTAAAATCTTATCTATTTCATCTAAATAACGTTAAATTATCTAATTAGTGCGTGAGTTTATCTGGCAAGAAAAAAATGACCATCCCGAAATATAACAACATCTAATTATCGTTCTGTATCTCACGTTAAGGTAAAAAAATTCACATTACGCGTATTGCGTTAAGATATCTAATTCCCGTTATTTAAGTTACTTCAGGCTATCTAAATGATATTAAAATATCCAATACCTGTTATCTATAATTCATTAAGATATCCACTCCACTTTATGTAAAGCATGTTAAAATATCTAATTCACAATAACTAAAATCATGCTTAAATAGTTAACTCACATTATCTGAATCGTGTTAAGGTATCTAAATCATGTTACGGCATCTAATTATCATTATCTAAATGATGTCTAGCTATCTGAACCACGCTTTATTTATGATGTTAAGGCATATAACTCATGTTATCTAAATCCCGTTTACATATCGCATTCATATCTAAATTCCGTTTCGGTAACCAAATCAAGTTAAAATATATTAAATCAAGTTACATTACCCAAATTATGCTAACTTAAATTATATCACTTGCTTTATGAAAATTACGTTAACTTCCCCATTATCTAATCTGATAACGAGATGTCTGTCTTATGTTATCAGTATTATATTCAAGATATTTGATTGAAGTCAAGATACTTAAACCCTGTTAAATATCTAACTTAAGTAAACTCACTTTAAGGTTCATAATTCACGTCAAAATGGTTAATCCATGTTATGATATAAATCACGTTAAGATTTCGAACATTAAGATACCTGACTCACGCTAAAATATCTTAAATTACATAGAGTTGTCTAAATTACGTTATCTAATTCAAGTTTATGTATCTAAGAAATCAAGATATCTTAAATCAGCAGGATATCTAATTTACTTAGATTAGTAAAGTGAAATGATAAATAAAAAGTGTTTAATACGATTAAGTGTTTAGGAGTGACTTGGCATTGAATTTATAGATTAACAAACTCAAGATTAATAGATATTGTACAGATTTTGTTTCTTTACTATAAGGACTGATAATGCATTGTGTGGGTGAATGAAATACAAAATATGAGTGGGTGTGAGTGTGTGAGTGTGGAGAAAGAAGATAATGTAAAGATGAGGAAGAGAGATGAAACGATAACGTTTTATCAGACTTTAGTCTGATAAAACGTTATTGGAAAATGAAACGTTACGAGGGAAAAGAGGGGGCAGTCAATTGAATGGAATGACTAATAAGAAGATGATAAGGACAGAAAAAAAAAGTGATAAAAGATAGAGATAGAGATTAAGGATACAGAAAAAAAATGGAGATGCAGGGAAAGAGAAGCGACATTCAGACTGAACAAAGAATGGATAAAAGAGAGAGAAAGAATCACCGATTCAGAGAGAGATAAAGAGAGAGAGAGAGAGATAGAAAAGTTAGAGTGAGGAAGAAGCAAGGGAGAGAGAGAGAGAGAGTAAGAGAGAAATAGGGAGAGAGAGAGAGAGAGAGAGAGAGAAAACTAGGTAAACAGCGAGAAATATAAACCTCAAGCAATAAACATTGGTTTTTAAAATGTGTGATTTAACTCGATGCAGCTTCGTATCATTAATTGGCGTTTTTTTTTAAATGTAATTAGTAGGCGTGTTTTATGAAACTGGTGGGTGTGTCAAGAATATTTTCATTGTGGGAAAAAAGGGAAACGTTGTTTGGGTGACAGAAAATTTTCTGAGCATAGTCGTTATTGTTATTGTTATTGTCTAACTTCAGGTCGGACCTGGCGAAGCACACACAAAAAAAAAAAAAACGTAATCCAGCCGTAACTATCTCGCCTTTTGTATTTTAAACATTATGAAGCTCGAGTGACATTATCCAGTATGTCTGGAGGTCAAGTTTGCTTTTCAATCTTTCGAGGTCAAGTTTGCTTTTCAATCTTTCGAGGTCAAGTTTGCTTTTCAATCTTTCGAGGTCAAGTTTGCTTTTCAATCTTTCGAGGTCAAGTGCTGTGTTCGATTCTTTTCTCTCTCTGAAAGAAATCAGCTGTGTTCAAACTTCGTGGGGGATGAGCTCTGCCAGGTTTAAAACGCTCAAGATTCACCGTATGTCACGTGTGAAACTTCTACGATTCCATCAGAAGTGAAAGATCCATGACCATATATGGATGGATGACTCTTCTTCGTTCGACGATGAGATTTAGTTGTTTGATCAACCGAACCAACACACAATTGGCTGAGTATTCCACAGAATCAGCATGACATTGTGTGTGACAAGGCTGCACCTTTCGAATTATGGGTATAATCCCCACCCTAGTTGTCATCTACACCGTTTTCGTGGACCCAGTTACCCTCCTATGAATCGATTGAAACCTAAAGAAATTGACATTTGCCCCAGATGCCACGTTATGGGACTGAAATCAGGACCTCGTAGTTGTAAAACGAACTTCTTATCCATTCAGTTATACTGCACCTACACCATATATATATACACGTATACATGTATGCATATATATATGTATGTATATATACATACATACATACATACATACATACATACAAATGTATATATATATATAAAGTCAAGATAGAAAATGCTAAAATAATTTTAATCATAAAAAACATTTTAGTACTGGTTTCAGTCATTGAGACTTTTTCAACCCTAAGTATGGAAAACAATTAAATTGTGAAAAAAATTAAATGAACATTTTAAAAAAGATATTTCCATAGTATTCAAATGCAAGGGGCATTTTCCTTGTTTCTGCCTGTCTCTGTCTCACTTTTTTTTTACTCTTGTATATATATATATATATATATATATATATATATATATATATATATAAGAAAAGAAATGAAGCAACAATTAGTAATTAGAAGTTGATCATTGGCATTAAAAGGTCATAGTTTTATTGTAGTTAAAAAAACATCTACAGCTGTTTTAGTTAGTTATTTTTGAAGTAAATTTGCATTTATCTCGTTCCATTTAACAAACATCGTCAGAATGATTTAGAATTTAACGGAGGAATATAGACAGGAAAAAAAAAAGAAAAAAGGAAAGAAATGAAAAAAGTTCGTTAAGTCTTTAGGCTTACATTTTTGTGTCCTTTAAGGTTCCACGTGTGTGTACATTTCTTCAATTAGATGAATGGAGCAAAAATTTCACACTGCCTTGGATTAGTTGTCTAATTTTATTTAAGACACACACACGTTAAATAAAATGAGACAACAAAGCCAAGGCAGTGTGAAGTTTCTAGGACATATATGAAGAGAAAGGTAATCTTACAGCTGTTTCAAGGATATGGGGAATATCCCTTCATCAGAGACGATATGAGAGAGTTAAATAGAGGGAAACAGCAGAGTTCAATATAAGAAGTTATTTTGGAAAGGGAGAGATATAGGAATTATAAATGGAAATAAGAGAATAAAAATAAAAATATATGTTGGATGTTACAGTTGCATGTACATACATACATACATACATACATACACACACACACACTCATATATATATATATTATTGTGTCCGGGGAGAGTCATTCTCTTTTAGTGCCTTATTATTTAACACACTCACCAGATCGATTTCCACTCATTTACTTATATATTTTCTCTAAAATTTTCGTTGCGTCTTGCAACCTTTTCAATAGTGATCGAACCGGTGAGTGTGTTAAATAATAAGGCACTAAAAGAGAATGACTCTCCCCAGACACAATAAAATATGCTTCAACACACGAATTCACGTAAAGAATACCAGAGGTAGAGTGATATGCTTTGTCAAAAAGCAGCAAAAATATCACAAAAATTGTTACTCAGAGTTTCACGTTCCCGTTCGTCGGACAGTTTTTCTAAACAAAACTGTCCGACGAACGGGAATGTGAAACTCTGAGTAACAATTTTTGTGATATTTTTGCTGCTTTTTATAAAGTATATATATATATATATATATATATATATATATATATATATAAGTATATGTGTGTGTGCGTGTGTGTGTCCAATAATTGAAACCAGTAAAGAAATAAAGAATAAACGTCAGTTTGAAATCGTTCCTCCCATTAACACACTCTGTTTTTCTCTAAGTTCTTGTCAACTAAATAATCTTTTTAAATACGTTTGAGTAGAAGATTCCCTTAAGTGAATCAGTAATAAGTAAGCTACAAGATAAACTGTCAATACATCTCCCAAGTGTCAACAATTTCCGTTACACTGTTTCACGAAGTATTGCTACGATTTACTATTGTTTTTTTTTTGAGCGGGTGATAATGATGATCCATTGATCCAATTAAAACAGTGATACTAACTTATAAGTAACTGAAATCAATATATTTAGTAAGTTTGTTAAATAATTTTGTCTATGAGTTTTTCTTCGTCAGCATTTTCCATCATCGTAAAAAAAACTTTAATGAAATGTATTGACCATAACATTTAAGCTGTTATAATTGCCATCTCTTCTTGAAGTTACACTCTAAGTTAACGACCTACTGTCTGAATGGAAAAATGAAATTAGAAAGAAGTAAGTTAAACAATTGTCTCTGCTTATTGCTAAGTCATGTGATAAACAGTATTTATTACTTTTTCTCATTAGGGTGTTTAAATGGTAAAGTCAGACTCAACGCTAATTAACTCGAAATCATACTAATAAGGAATAAGAGGAAATTAGATAATAAACTTAACACGTCGCCTGCTTTAACATGACCGCTTAGCCTTTTGATGCCTTTACTAAGGTCCACTCCGTTGCAAACCTTCTGACCACGCGAACGGTTCTATCCCCTTATTAAATTTGTTTCAACCTGTGAATGTTGTTGAGATAAAACATCAGCTGCATCAATTACTCCATCTTGAGAGGGTTTGTAAAGGTCACTTGTACCGTCCCTTGCTAATTTATAAACTAAAATATGCTATTTAAAGAATTGATGCCGCGAGTTTAAAAAGTCGTAAACTTTAGTTAATA
The DNA here is from genome assembly GCF_046866305.1 of Octopus bimaculoides. NCBI lineage: Eukaryota > Metazoa > Mollusca > Cephalopoda > Octopoda > Octopodidae > Octopus > Octopus bimaculoides. The sequence continues at coordinate 156,919,332 of NC_142929.1, read as the reverse complement.
GAATAAGTTTTCTTGCGCCCTTTTAAAGCCTAGCCAGGCTCATGGACCCGGTTTCCCGGTTTCTATGGCGTATATGTCCCCCCCACCCAGCTGGACGGAACGCCAGTCCATCGCAGCGTTACTCAAGAAACAGGAAGAAAGAGTGAGAGAAAATTATGACGAAAGAGTACAACAAGGGTCGCCACCACTCCCTGCCAGAGCCTCGTGGAGCTTTTAGGTGTTTTCGCTCAATAAACACACACAACGCCCAGTCTGGAAATCGAAACCGCGATCCTCCGACCGCGAGTCCGCTACCCTAACCACTGGGCCATTGCACCTCCACAATAGAATAAGTTACACCAACATATCTCAACACGTAGACATGTAAACTATTAAAAAATGAATAATGTATGTATATGTGTGTGTGTGTGTTTGTGTGTCTGTGTTTGTCCCCCCACCATCGCTTGACAACCGATGCTGGTGTGTTTACGTCCCCGTAACTTAGCGGTTCGTCAAAAAGAGACCGATAGAATAAGTACTAGGCTTACAAAGAATAAGTCCTGGGGTCGATTTGCTCGACTAAAGGCGGTGCTCCAGCATGGCCGCAGTCAAATGACTGAAACAAGTAAAAGAGTAAGGAGTAAAAAGAGTAATGTGATAAACTAATTCAAGATATTACCGGTCATCATCCCTCAACGAGTATGGTTTAGTTACATGTACCATATTGGTTTAGGTTCTATGCAATTGCGACCCGACATAGAAATCCTCTCGGCTCCTTGTGTCTTAACCCAGATATACGTCCAGATTGTGACAACTGGAATTAAAGAGAGCTGCACTATTTCTCGGCTCGTACTCAACTACAGTTGAGTAGACTGGAGCAACATGAAATGAAGTTCCTTGTTCAAGGACACAACCTATTACCCGCTCCAGGAATTGAACCTACGACCTTATGATCACTATTCGAGCACTCAAATTATTAGGCCGCGGGCTTTTCTAAAACGATTCAAAGAGAAATTTGAGAAATTTGAACAATTTTAGAGACGGAAGAGTTAATATTTAACAAGGTGTTGTCTTTTAACTGAAAAAGCAATATGCACAGCTACGTCTGACATGAAAAGGTATAATGCCTAAACCCAATATGGGCCACTGGTATTAGAAGGGAAGAAAAAGGGTCGTGTGGGGGTTAGTTTACTATTATTGTTGACTCTATTTACTGAAAGTATGGATATCGTACTTACTAACGAGTAAGTCCACTCTTAACGGGGTTTTTTCTGAAACAAAAAAGGAGCTTATTCTAAGGTAATATAGTCTTGATGTAGGAAAAAAAAGACGAAAAGTCATGGTCAGAACACTTTTGATCATAGATTGACTGGATCAGAGC
>NC_142929.1:156850472-156907972 GCF_046866305.1 Octopus bimaculoides | reverse complement strand
ATTTAAATTTAGCATCCAAGCCTTATGTCCCTAGTAAGTGTGTCGGTAGAGTACGTTCACCACTTACGGCTACCAGACGTCATCGTCTGGTCGTAGGATCTACGTTAGGAATTACTCTGTGCATGCTGAGTATATTCTAAATGATTGATACGGAACACAGAGTGTACTGGAAACTTTATTTATCACAACGATCGTTTCCGCATACTTCTGCACAGCTACCTAGTGGGTGGGGCATGATATAATGGAATCGAATGCACCCCACAGTGCAGAAGAAACCTCATCAGGTGACATGCTTGTAAGTTATAAAGTTTACATTTCGCTCATAGATGTGTTGGGTCGGCAACTAAATTCCCGCGGTTTTTTTAAATTTAAATTTTTTAAAAAGGTTTAATAAAAAATAACAACTAATTAATCAATAATGTATTCACCCTTGTTGTTTACAACCTCTTCCCAACATTCAACAAGATTTTCAATACCTCGTTGGTAGAAATCACCCGATTTCGGCTCAAAAAATTGATCCAACCAGGCTCTCAATTCTGCATCAGTATTGAACGAAACTCCGCACATAGCATTTGAAAGAGATCGAAAGAGGTGGAAATTTGTTGGTGCCAAATCAGGAGAGTACAGCGGGTGTGGCAGCACTTTCCAGCCATGCGCTTGAATGACTTCTTTGGTCATATTGGCGATATGAGGGCGGGCGTTGTCATGCAGCAGAACTCCATGCTGCCGATTAGGTCTTTTCTCTTGAATAGCCGTGTTGAGTCGTTCCATCTGTTGAAGATAGAGTTCCGCGTTGACCGTTTGGTTCCGTTCAAGCAATTCGTAATGAATAATCCCATCCCAGTCCCACCATACGCACAACATCGTTTTACGCGGATGAAGATCTTGTTTCACGCGTGGTGTCGCTTGTTTACCGGGACTAAGCCATTCCTTACGCTGCTTCATATTGATGTACAGGTACCATTTTTCATTGCCAGTAACGATTCGGTAAAGAAATCGTTGCTTGTGTCCATGAGTTGAGCGGTGACAAGCAAGCAAACCAGCGGAGATTGTGGCTCGTTGATTTTTGTTGTTGTCACTTAAAGCATGTGGAACCCATGCTCCATACTTCTGAACCTTTCCCATTGAGTGAAGATGCTTCTCTATAGCAGTGTGGGAGCATTCCATTTTCTCTGCCAGTTCTCTTGTCGTTTAACGAGAATTTTCGTACAAAAGTTGGTTTAATCGCTCTTCATCGAACTCAACTGGACGGCCAGAACGAGGCGCGTGTTTGAGGTAAAAATTTCCATTTTGGAACTTGGCATACCAATCACAAATGGTTTTTTTCAGCTATGGCACCCTCTCCATACACAGCACAAATGTCGTGAGCAGCTTTGCGGCCTTAGAACCTTGATTAAAGGCAAAAAGAAAGTGTCGAAAATGCTCGTTTTTCTTAACTTGACATTCGATTGTAATGATCTGAAAATAAACAAAAATTAACTAAAATTAACTAGAAAAAAAAACAAGCAAACGAAATAGATTCCAAAATTTAAAAATGCAATAAATTCCCAAATTGGCAAAAAACTTAGTTGCCAACCCAATAGCTCGATGATGTTGTTAGTATTGATGCGTTGGTTGTAGTCGGTTATATATATATATATATATATATATATATATATATATATATATATATATATATATATATATATATATATACATACATACATACATATAAGAGACCAAAGTCTACGTACGCCGCTATATATATATATATATATATATATATATATATATATAATACAAAATGGGACAAGAACGCAAAACATCCAGATAGACGATACAAAGAAAACAAGGACGGGTCATTCGGAGTTTTCTTTCATCAGTCGAGTTCCAGACTATCTTTGCAATTTCGGCTGATTATACTCGAGATTGCTCCAATCTGGCCAGCCCCTAGGAAAAACTAAGCTAAGAGCATTAGATCCCTTGGAAGAAATCAGCGAATGTATACGAAAACAAGGACGGAAAAAACGGAGAAGTTACACAAATACAAATAACAGGACATAACGACAGGTTATATATGAAATAATGAAGGGCGAGAAAAAATGACAGGGACACAGTGACGTCATTTTTCTCGCCCCTGCTTATTTCTTCTGTCCCTCTGCCTCTACTTTTCTCTCTTCTCTCTATATATAGCGGCATACGTACACTTTGGTCTCTTATATGTAATTATATATTTATCTAAATCTTTTACGACTTTATTCTCTTATTCTTTTATTCTTTCCTTCTTCCATCAGCCCTTTCACGCTTATTTCGTTCATTTCACTCTTCGTTCTTTCTTTCTCCCTCTCTCGCATTTCATTGCCTTCTCTTCATGCTCACTTTCCCTCTTCTTTTCACTTCACTGTGTCTCTGTCATTTTTTCTCGTCCCTTTTTATTTCTTCTGTCCCTCTGCCTCTACCTCTCTCTCTTCTCTCCTCACGTGACCGGTGTTCGGCCAAGCCTGACCTTTCTTTCTTGGTTCGGCCGTTGTCCGTGCAACATCTATATTCTTCCCTGTACCTGTGAAATCTTGTATCCTTGTCGTAAGGCTTTACTTCCACACACGCCATGTTAATTTAATTCGTCCTTAGTCGAAAGGCACCTGTTGTTATGTCTTATTATTTGTATTTGTGTAACTTTCTCCGTTTTTTCCGTCCTTGTTTTCGTATGCATTCGCTGCTTTCTCCCAAGGAATCTAATGCTCTTAGCTTAGTTTTTCCTTGGGGCTGGCTAGATTGGAGCAATCTCTAATATAATCAGCCGAAATTGCAAAGATAGTCTGGAACTTGACTGATGAAAGAAAACTCCGAATGACCCGTCCTTGTTTTCTTTGTATCGTCTATCTGGATGTTTTGCGTTCTTGTCCCATTTTGTATTTTTTTACACACACACACACACACACACACACACACACACACACACACACACACACACACACACACACACACACACACACACACACACACACACACACACACACACACACACACACACACACACACACACACACACACACACACACACACACACATATATATATTATATATATAGTTGAGTTCTATGTTAATTTTGCTTACAATAAACACCTTTATATCAATTACATAAGCATTGTAAATCTTACCAATTATATATTTATTGCATTATATATTTATTGTATATCACCCTATATGAATTATACAGACGTCACCATCACCTCCACCATCGCTACCATCAACACAGTAACCCCCATCACAATAACAACTACAACCACCACACTAAAACCAACATTACCACTACCACCAACACCATCACCAACACTACCAACATCATAACCTGCTTTCCCCATCACAAACAACACTTTTTCCAAACCTACCAGAACTAGTAGCGGCACCAGTAGCAGCAGCGCCACCACCACCACCGCTACGAGTACTACCACCACTACTACTGCTTCCATCACTAGAACCACAACACCCACCACACCCACTATTCTTATGTTCCGACTATCACCTTCCCATCAACACCTCTACAAGTACCGTCGCTACCACCTACACTACTAAAATCACTACAACAGTACTATCTACAATACTACAACCATAACTACCCCCCCACGACTAATAGCAGATACATAATTGCGAGCCAAAGGCATAGCTTGTACGTCGTCACTCGACCAACAGGAAATATTAGCCAAATCTCCCTTAAATCAAAACCTACCGTTTTAAAGAATGAATCTTTGGATAATGAAGTCTGATATTTAACCCCTCCAAACATTTTAATGAGATTTGCGAGATTAGTAGTCATAAAAATAAAAAAATAAATCAATGAACAATGGCGTAGGAGTGGCTGTGTGGTAAGTAGCTTGCTTACCAACCACATGGTTCCGGGTTCAGTCCCACCTTGTGGGCCCTTCGGCAAGTGTCTTCTACTATGGCCTCGGGCCGACCAAAGCCTTGTGAGTGGATTTGGTAGACGGAAACTGAAAGAAACCCGTCGTATATATGTACATATATATATTTATGTATGTATGTGTTTGTGTATGTTTGTGTATGTTTGTGTATGTTTGTGTGTCTGTGTTTGGCTCCCAACATCGCTTGACAACCGATGCTAGTGTGTTTACGTCCTCGTAACTTAGCGGTTCGGCAAAAGAGACCGATAGAATAAATACTAGGCTTACAAAGAATAAGTCCTGGGGTCGACTAAAGGCGGTGCTCCAGCATGGCCGCAGTCAAATGATTGAAACAAGTAAAAGAGTAAAAGAGTAATGGTCCAAAGTTGAATATTATGGAATGAGGTTTGGATATTAAAAACGAAATGAGCATATCTGGAAGACCTGTGATCGTAGGGCTACTCATTCAGTGTATGTTTGTGTCTGTGTGTGTATATGTGTGTGTGAGTGTGTGTGTGTGTGTGTGTGACTTGGAGATAAACAACAACAGATTCATATTTGTTCGTATTTTCCATGCTCTCTATTAATATTCCTCGTAGAAACTCAATATATGTAGAAGACTACCACTACTATCTACAATCCCATCACATACAACACTATTTCCAAATCCATGAACAACATAACCCTACTAACTTGCCGTTGTATATATATATGTTTCTCTCCTTATTTCTTTCTGTGTTCCTTTCAGTTGAAGAGCGTAGGCTCGAAACGTCAAAGACTTTCTCTTTTCCCGAGCGTTAAACTATTACATCCATTTGTTGTTTACACCACCTGTCTTCGTCTGTTGTTTTTTTCGTAAATTCTCCCATATATATATATATATATATATATATATATATATATATATATATATATATATATATGTATCTGTATATATATATGTGTGTATATATTTCGCGTAGGAACTTCCAGCATTGGAGAAATGTATGGAACCAAGAATGTTTTCGGCGATGTCGAGCAGAATTAGGTCCACATATCAGCATTGCTTGTCAAAACGACATCTACAAGATCATTAACAAACGACCTCCACGCCGCCTTCGCCGGAGCACCAATATCTCAGTAGACACTAATGACGTCAGGAGACCTCTCAGCCAACACCAGTTAAGACGTAAGTCATATTAAAATAAATTTATTCATTTCAAAATATATTTTAAAGAGTATTCCAGTAAATATTGTGCATGATAACAGTATTATATTTTAAAATTAATATTGTGTAACAATGATACAACACAGATTATCATTTTCGATTTTGATATTTTTCCTAAATTTTCTTTATTATCAAACGAATGCAAAGTTTAACTGTTCTCGTGTATTTGTAGTTTCAAGATATCTTAATATTGAAATTGTATAGCTTTATATTACAATAACTTTGCTATGAAAAAAGGAGTTAGATCTTTGAATCTTGAAGGTGCGAAATATCATAAATTTTGGACTTTTGATATTTCTGAAATCTTAATATATTTTTTCTTAAAAGAATAACATTTCACCTTATATGATTCAAGATATTTGTGATTTCAAAATATTTTCTTTGAAAGTTTATCGAATCTTTAGACATGCAGAATTTTTACCTAAAACGTATTTATGAATTAACCAATAATACACTAATCTCCACGTAAATATGCAATCTGAAACATTTAGCGGAAATGTAAGAAGTAGAATATTAGATTCATATGAGGATAAAAGGATATCATTAACTGAAGATAGATTTTGTAATTGGAACTATTACTGGCGTCTCAAATTTTCCAAATAACAATGGGAATCAACATCTATTAAGAGCTCTGTCAAGTCGAGGAAGGGAGCTTTTTGTGATCACTCGATCTGCTAAAGTTAGCAGCTAAATCTGGCTCGAATCACATCCTACAGTCTTAAAAGAGAAAGGACACATTCGAAAATTTTGCTTTAGATAATTTGTGTGTAGGAAAAAGAAAAAAACCGCGACGGAAAATAGATCTCTGCAGGATTCGAATGTAAAATGTAAAAAGGACTCAACTAAATACTGGATTCAAATTTTTGGCACAAGGCCAGAAATTTTAGGGGAGGAGATAAGTCGATCACATCGACCTCCAGTACTCAACTGGTACATATTTTATCGACTCCGAAAGAATGGAGGGCAAAGTCGAACTAGGGGGAATTTGAATTCGGAACGTGAAGACGGGCGAAATGCCGTTAAGCTTTTTGTACGGCGTGCTAATGATTCCACCAGTTCGCCGCCTTTAATAATATTAATAACAATATTAATAATTCTAATAATCATGCATTTGCTCTTATCCTTTACAGGTCATCGACGTTCCCTCAGGTTTCCATTTTTACTGCAGGACTCCGAAGCATTTAGCTATCTAAAACGGGAGCACACGATGGTTAAACGAGGTCAAGCCGGCGGAATCATGGAAGAGTGTTGTTATATGAAAGGTTGTACATGGGAAGAGTATGCAGAATTCTGTCATTCTCATTCCCGATATCAAACCTCAGGTGAGAATGGCAACTGTCCAACTTTCTGATTTACTGGTACTATCTTCTACAGTACCCGTCTTCAAATTTACATTTTGGATTTTCTCAATTAATCATTATTTTTGCTATGAATTTAAATAAACAAATAAAATACGCAACATTTTTTGGATATTGGATTGATTTCTGTTTTCGGGAGTATTTCGCCATATACCCCATACCCTACAAATGCAATAGATGTGCAAATTCATATGCTGGTATACAAATTGTTTATATATATATATATATATATATATATATGTATGTATTTGTGTACTAAGATTACAATTGGTCTCATGTTAAGAAAATATATTAATATCTCAACAATTTTTTAAGCCGATCACATGGAGAAATGGTGTTTGTCTCGATTCCGGATTAAGATTGTTAAGATATTAAAATATTTTCTTAACATGAAACCAATGGTAGCTCTAATACACAAATAAAGAATTTTTATCCACATATTCTCATTGTTCGACATTTACGTATCGCTCTCTCTCTCTCTCTCTCTCTCTCTCTCTCTCTCTCTCCTCTTTCTCTCTCTCTCTCTCTCTCTCTCTCTCTCTATATATATATATATATATATATATATATATATATATATATATAAAAGGTTTAGATTTAGATTAAAAAAATTGAATATGGTACTTATGTTTAGACACCAGAATATAGTATGGTATGGTATTATATAAAAAACCATTCCAAAAACTAGGTGATCTTTAAAATCCGTGTTTCTTATATATATATATATATATATATATATATATATATATATATATATATATATATATGTGTGTGTGTGTGTGTGTGTGTGTGTGTGTGTGTGTTTGTGTATGTATGTGTGTATGTATAAAAACACACCACTCATAAGCACACGTATAGAGAAAGAGCTTGATAAATATTTGTATCTACACATCAGGGAAAACGTATTCAATACATCAATTATAGTGTATATATTTTATTTTGTTAATATGAATATACAATTAAACAATCACGTACGAACATTGTTGCCCATATATTGTTACATTGGTACCTTTCGTCACTGTTTGAACTAGCGGTTGAAATCGTGAACCCGATTATTCCATATATTCATACATTCACACACATGCACATACATACATACATACATACATACATACATACACACACACACACACACACACACACACATATATATCTTTTACTCTTTTACTTGTTTCAGTCATTTGACTGTGGCCATGCTGGAGCACCGCCTTTAGTCGAGTAAATCGACCCCAGGACTTATTCTTTGTAAGCCTAGTACTTATTCTATCGGTCTCTTTTGCGTAAACACACCAGCATCGGTTGTCAAGCGATGTTGGGGGAACAAACACAGACACACAAGCATATACATACACATACATATATATATACATACATACGACGGGCTTCTTTCAGTTTCCGTCTACCAAATCCACTCACAAGGCTTTGGTCGACCTTAGGTTATAGTAGAAGATACTTGCCTACGGTGACACGCAATGCGACTGAACCCGGAACCATGCGGTTCGTAAGCAAGCTACTTACCACACAGCTACTTACCACACAGCCACTCCTACGCCTATATATATATATATATATATATATGCAAGAAAGCATGCATGTATGCATGTATGTATGTCTGTATGTATGTATGTATGTATTTCATCGTTCATTCACGAACATCCGCACCACATTGACTGGGACATTTATCATTGGACATAACGTTCACGCGGTTCAATGCGTGGAAGAATTATAATGGTGCAGATCACCAACTGTTGCCTAATAAATATATACTCTACATAATGTATTGAGTACTGTTTTCTTTCATTGTCGTTACATATAAATATATATATATATATATATATATATATATATATATATATATATATATATATATATATATATATATATATATATACATATGTGTGAGCCTGCGTATGTATGTATATATGTATTTCTCATACCGAGTGAATTGACAGTATGATTTAACGAAGGACTTATCTAAAATAACCAGCCTGAGGAAACGCATCTTACGCCCTCAATGGATGATTGTGAGTACACAATGTAATTATTATATCATATTATCAATGTGTAACGATGGGTTGAAACATTAGTAACGTTTTTAAATCATGTCGTTCAATCAATTTTCTATTATTCATCTCTTTCTTTTTCTCTGTGTGTGTGAGTATATATATATATATATATATATATATATATATATATATATATATATATATATATATAATATAAATAATATATAAATATATGCATATATGTACATACCTACAACTATATATATACATACATGCATATATGGGTACAGGACATCACGAAAAAAAAAAGAAGCAAACAAACAGAGAAACGAGACATGCAACATAAAGAATATTTCCCTTCATCAGTTGTCCCTGTTCCATCTACTCCGCGTTTCGAAGGCAAGGACAATACGCGACTTCGTTGGAACAGTCCTTCCTGCAAAGCAAATTAAATAAAATTTGGAATTTTTTTGCGGAGGGTGAAAGTGTAAACAAGAACAGGACAGTGAGAACAAGACAGTAAAAGACAGTAAGAACAAGACAAGACAGTGAAATATGTATATGTATATATAGCAATTAGAAAATGGAGGATATTCTGTACTGAACGACCTGCAGACATTGTATTCCATTGAATTAATTAACTTATTTTGTTACTAAAATGGCAAAAACCACACACACACACACACACACACACACACACACACACACACACACACACACACACACACACACACACACACACACACACATATATATACATACATACTACATGTATGTATGTATGTATGTATACTACTTTTAATAGGCAGAAGTTACAAAGTTACTGAAGAGCCAAGCGTTTCGTGCACCCCATGTATCAGACACTCGGCTCTTGAGTCACTTTATAACTTCTGATGACTATAGATAATAAAAATATACATAGGCGCAGGCGTGACTCTGCGGTTAGAAGTTTGATTCACAACCAATGGCTATAAGTTCAGTTCCTCTTGGAAGTGTCTTCTACTATAGCCTCGGGCTTACCAAAGCCTTGTAAGTGTATTTGGTTAGTGGAAACTGAAAGAAGCCCGTCGCGTGTGTGTGTATATTGTATATATATATATATATATATATATATATATATATATATATATATATATATATATATATCTTAGACAAAAGAGATAACAAAGCCAAGGCTGCGAGAGGAGTTTTCAGGGCATTGTTAAGGAAAGAGATATAGATATAGTCTTACAGCTGTTTCTGGGATATTATGAATATCCCTTCATCAGAGACGATGTGAGATGGTTAAATAGAGGTGAATGCTTGAGTTCAAAATAAGGAATTAATGTGGAAAAGGAGGAGTTAGGGAATATAGAGGGAAATAAGAGAATAAAAGTAGAAATAAAATATAATATATAAGAAAAATATAAAAATAAAAAATAAAAATATAAGACATTGTAGTTGCTGTTCCATTATTCGAGTAAAGTGGTATATAGAAATGGTAAAAAAGTTTCCTGTACATGGTATGTAAGTTCCAACAGTAGTTCATGTTTGGTCATTCCTAAGTATGGAGACGTGGATTCTGTGTTGCTCATTCGAAGGGGTTTCACACACGCGTACACACACATATATGGGTGGATAAACGAAAAAAAAAAGCACTTAACACATTTATTAGGAGTTACATGTATTACTCATTCCGTGCTACTTCAAGTTTCTTGTCGGGCTGGTAAGAATTCGAATCATACTGTTTTGAGTAACACACACACACACACGCACACACACACACACACACACACACACACACACACACACACACACACAGGCACACGCACACACACAAGTGAGTAATAATCGAAAGAAAGTTGCACTCAATACATTTAGTAGGAATTACATCTATTATCTAAAAACAGTTTGATTCGGCTCCATGTAACTTAGTTTTGTGGGCCCATCAATCCTGACGTATTATGTGCGTGTGGCGAGCCCACGAAACACTGGATGGAACCGAAACTCAGTTTTAAATAATGTACACACACACACACACACACACACACACACACACACACACACACACACACACACACACAAGTGTAGTGCTAATTGAAGATAGCAAAACAAGAGAAACATATTCACATAGAGGAAATACAGTGCGCTCAATTAAGTGCTAATTTGGCGCTTATGGGAAAATAAAAGTTCGTATTTGACGTTTCGTACGTTAGTCGTTCTTCTGAAAGAAAATGAAACGATGGGGAAAATTAAGGTGAGAAGAGATAGATATATAGATAAATAGGAAGAGAGAGAGAGAGAGAGAGAGAGAGAGAGAGAGAGAGAGAGAGAGAGAGAGAGAGAGAGATAGAGAGAGAGAGAAGAGAGAGTGAGAGGGGGAAAGGGGGAGGAGGAAAAGTTATTTAGAAAGTGGGAGATTAGAAAGGAGAAGAATTTATAATGAGGAGAAATAGCTGTTCAATGACATGGCGTCAGAAAAGTTGATGTGGGTAATTTTGTAGGAGTGTGCGTTTAAAAATATAATCTCGCTTGATAGGATTGAATGTATGGGCCGTCTTCAGATAGTGATGCAAGTGTGTAGTGTGTTTGTGTAGTGTGTGTGTGTGTGTGTGTGTGTGTGTGTGTGTGTGTGTGTGTGTGTGAGTGTGTTTGTGAGTGTGAGGGCTTGCCAACATATATTTTTTATGAAAGGCATATGAAAAACCGATATAAGTAAAGGAACTGAATTGAACGCAGCTTCTTTTTTTACGAATTTATTGACTTGCATCAGCAAAAACACGGGCAGTGATGTATATTTAAGTATTATAAACGGATATTTGTTCCAATTTTTCTTTTTTCTCTCTGTACTTGACCCAATATGTTTGTTTGTATGTAAACATACACACATACTCACACATATACACACACAGATATGTATGTGTACAAAGCACACACACACACACACACACACACACACACACACACACACACACACACACACACACACACAATTGCACAGAAATTTCGATTGTTCTAGGTTATGTGTATTGCAGGATCACAGCAGTTTTCGAATATATAAAGTACACGTAAAATCGCCAATTGATGTCTAGACACGGAAAAATACTAAATTTATATTTTTCTGAAATACTTTTCATGAAAAACGTGTGAGAATCGATATAAATAAAGATAAATAAAATGAATTGAACGCAATTTTTTGTTTTACAAATTTATTGACTTGCTTCAATATATATATATATATATATATATATATATATAAAGAAAACCACGTTGTTGTTGGCTGTTTTTAAAGATTTTTAAGAGGGGTCCTTCTTTCAACTTTTCTTTCTTCTTTTTCTGTATGATTCTTTATAGCTGAGTGTATTTTCAACTCCGCTCTATCATTTGTTTTTCCATCTGTAATTGTGAATTCTTTCGCTTACCTCTCAACTTCACCTATTTCGTCTTGTCCTCATTCTTATATGTATATAGCTGCTCTAAATTTAAAAGCTCTTTCGCATTGAAGTTCACAACTTGCAAGCTAATTATCACCGTTTATTTCATGATATTTTGGAGTAAATGAAGCCGAGATTTTTGCTATGTCTCTGTACAAGGATCAGCTGAAAAGTTCATAGGCTGATCAAGATACTATCATGGAGTATTACCAAATGAGGTCTATTTTTCAACATAGCTCCCCATGCGGTGCATACACTTCTTCCATCGGTGTTGCAGTGCTTGGATCTCATTAGTGAAGATGCTTTCATCCTGTTTGCCAAAAAAGTCATCAGCAGCAGATATGACGTCATCATCACTGCGATACTGGTTCCCAGCCAAGTGATTTTTCATATTGGGAAACAGATGATAGTCAGATGGGGCCAAATCAGGAGAATAGGGAGGGCGATCGACTAGTTCAAAGCCACAGTCACACATAGCAGCCATTGAAAGCAAGGACTTGCGTGATGGAACATTGTCCTGATGAAACAAGACCACTTTTGTCAGTTTTCCCGGGCATTTGATGGATTGATTGACGTGGTTTTAATTTGAAACCACAAGTACTATTTCGGCACAATGAAATTGCTAGACGGTCATCATCTACTTTGGACTCTGCTTGTAATTTTACTCACTTTGTCGAGAAAGTTTTATCGGGCATTCGTTTCCAAATTGATCCAGTTTCGTCTGCATTTACAATTTCTTCATTAGTATAACCACTGATAATTATAATTTTAAATTCATTTTAAATAGAGAGTTTGGGGCACGCTAATTTTGATGACAACAACCAGTTGATAGCATTTACCATGATTATAATAAGCAGCTTCCACTGTACATTAGAATTAATTACGCTTCATGTAAAATAAATTTATTTCGTTTTATACAACAAATATTTGATACCGAGGCTTCTATCTCTTGTTTCATTTACTCATGATATAATCAGCCTCGTTTTGATTTGTCTGTTGAGGTGACTACTTCTCATAATTTCTGTTCTATTGAATTCTGCTTGATCTTACGAACTTATAATAGATTGTGACGCCTTAGAATATTCTGTTTAAGACAAACAGTTGCAAGTGTTCCAAAATAATGGTCAGTGTCTTACTCTATCAATCAGTAAATTATGAAATCACCGGGTAATTCCTTGATTTGTTATGTAGGAATGGCCATTCAAGAGATCTTACTTAAATAGTAGTGACCATTGAATAGATATACAAGGGGGTGCTGAAAAGTTCCCGGTTTTAAAGGTATTGCGAAAGGCCTAGTGAGAGGCTCAGACTTCCGAGTTCTTTTACAGGGATTAGAAAAACTGAAGGACCGCTGCAAAAAGTGTGTGAATCTGAGAGAGGAATATGTTGGATAAAATCATAATTAACTGATCCTCTTGTATTTTCTCTTATCCAAAGCCAGGAACTTTTCAGCATCCCCTTGTATACGCATGCGCGCACACAGACAGACAGCCAGCCAGCCAGACACATACACACACACACACAGAGTTAACTATTGGAAACAATAATATAGGAGTAAACAGCTGAATAAATGCTGTATATGTATATATGTATACATACATACGGACTCATACATAGTTAACTAGCGAAGACAATGACATAATGGTAACCACTGACTACATCTTATTTACCAATCACTGCCCAATAAAATAACATAACTCACATAAAACATGTATACACTATCACAACTTAATAAAATAATATAAGGCATTCTTACATCACTAATATCTGACACAATATCGGCAACAGCTCATACCACTCGTTCTACAGTTAACAATCATTAATAAAAATCCCTGAGAACATATCATACACAATCATCGTTCAACACAACATTAATCAGACAGCACATGCGAAAAAGAAAAACAAGCAAAAACAAAAACAAAGACAACCCCCCCTCCCTACTAATCACTAAAATAAGGAAATTTATATTGTACTTAATCTATTTAAAAGAATATACAATTGCTCCAGAAACAACGAAAGAAATCCCACAACAAAGAAAAGCTAATATACAGGGTGTCCATAAAGTCTGGGTACATGGAGTAAATAAAATCATAACATAAACAATTAAATGTAAGAAATATGTGTTAATTCCCATGTGGGTACATGGAGTAAACAAAATCATAGCATAAACAATTAAATATAAGAAATAATAATTTCTTAAAGTATGTGTTAATCCCGTGTACCCAGACTTTGTGGACACTCTGTAGAATTTTGAACACCACTGTGCATCCTCAAAAGACAATTTTTTACATACCAAAACAACAGAGGTGTGCCGGGGATACATTAGAAACTCATACAAAGCTTGAAAAGATGATAGTAATAAATGTTTCTAGGAGTGGCTGTGTGGTAAGTAGCTTGCTTACCAGCCACATGGTTCCGGGTTCAGTCCCACTGCGTGGAACCTTAGGCAAGTGTCTTCTACTGTAGCCTCGGCCCGACCAAAGCCTTGTGACTGGATCTGGTAGACGGGAACTGAAAGAAGCCTGTCGTATATATATATATATATATATATATATATATATATATATATATATATATATGGATGTGTGTATGTGTATGTTTGTGCGTCTGTGTTTGTCCCCCCAACATCGCATGACAACCGATGCTGGTGTGTTTACGTCCCCGTAACAGCGGTTCAGCAAAAACACCGATAGAATAAATACTTGGTTTACAAAGAATAAGCCATGGGGTCGATTTGTTCGACTAAAGCGGTGCTCCAGCATGGCCGCAGTCAAATGACTGAAACAATTAAAAGAAGAAAAGAATACAAACACAAGGCCTATAATTTGATGAAGCAGTGGTGGTGGTGGTGGTGGGGCAGTCGATTACAGCAACACTAGTATTTGACTGGTACTTTATTTTATCGACCCAGAACGGGTGAAAGACAAAGCTGGTCCGAGTGGGATTTGAATTTAGATCATAAACAGCCGCAAGAAATGCTGCTAAGCATTTTGTCCGAGAGTATAACGATTCAGCCAGCTTGATGATTTATGATCATAAATAAAAATAATGAAGAAGATAAAGAAAGAAAGGACGAAAAGCAAAGTCGACCTCAGAACGTAGCGACGGACTAAATACCGCAAGCAGTTCATCCGGCATGCTAATAATTCTGTTAGCTTACCAACTTATAAATAATTATAATTTGTTTCAAATTTCGGCACAAGGCAAGCGATTTTAGGTGTGGTAAGCTAAGTCAGTTACATCGGCCTCAGTGCCCAACTGGTACGTATTTTATCAAACCCTAAAGGACGAAAGGTGAAGTTGAATATTGTGGAATTTGAGTACAGAACGTAAAAGCCGGAAAAAATGCTGCTAAGCACTTTGTCCGACATGTAATTTTCCTATTAATCTATCTACTATGCATCGATATAGTCTTAGTAAATGAGTCTGAGGGTTAACAAAGACTAAAGAGTATTTGAAATCATAACTCTTAGTGTTGTTGTTGGCACTCCGTCGCTTACGACGTCGAGGGTTCCAGTTGATCCAATCAACGGAACAGCCTGCTCGTGAAATTAACGTGCAAGTGGCTGACCACTCCACAGACACGTGTACCCTTAACGTAGTTCTCGGGGATATTCAGCGTGACACAGTATGACAAGGCTGACCCTTTGACTTACAGGCACAACAAAAACAGGAAGAAAGAGTGAGAGAAAGTTGTGGTGAAAGAGCACAGCAGGGTTCACCACCATCCCCTGCCGGAGCCTCGTGGAGCTTTTAGGTGTTTTCGCTCAATAAACACTCACAACGCCCGGTCTGGGAATCGAAACCGCGATCCTATGACCGCGAGTCCGCTGCCCTAACCACTGGGCCATTGCGCCTCCACTACTCTAATTGTAGTCATGCAGTAATAATAAAAAAAAAGCATCTCCCACACTATTGTACACCTACGAAAATTCATACAGCAGAGATACTTAAATGTTCAACTAGTTTAGAATAAGGAAACTAGTTCTCCATGTTGAATTGTTCTTCCTATTTAAAAACAGCGGTAGTTGGTGCTGTGTAATATGTATGAATCAACTTATACACATGAAAACTCAAACTGAGAAGCAGTCGATCGTATTCTTTAATCTATAAATTTCGACCATGTCACAGCTGAATACATATCTACATTGCTTTATTCGATGTCTAACAGAGCAAATATATTATCGAAACATTTTAGTATTTACAGTTTTGATGGCATCAGCTAAATGAAACTTTTATTACTTATTAAAGTAAGGAAGTGCAATTGGAATTATATGTATTTCAAAATCAATCTGTTTGATTGTCGGAGATAGAAAGAAACAGCTGCAACGCGATAAACACCTCTTAAATTTCATAAAGCTTTCTGAATGATGAGTGCATTGAGGGAAACTATGTAACCTGGGAATTCAGTAAACAAAATGCATCAGAAGGCTGTAAAGTATTTATCTATTAATATTGCCGAGATTTTAATGGTAACGGTTTCACTAGCTTGTGTGATATAAAATATTCACCGATTACGTACATATGGAAGTGTTTCATTTTTGTTGACCGTTTTTGTACAAATCGCATTTGTTTGATTAGAACGGTTGATTGGCTTCGCCGGAAGTCATGCTATTAACTAGGAAGTAACATTATAATTGACGGAAGCAAGAAATTCCAATTTTACTGTTGTAGAAGAGATAAATAAATAGATAGATAAACAGATAGACAGACAGATAGATATATATAGAGAGAGAGAAAGAAAGAAAGAGAGAGAGAGAGAGAGAGAGAGAGATAGAGAGAGAGAGAGAGAGAGGGTAGACCGTGAATGAGTATTGTTGCAATATGCAACATACTAAGTTGCAATACAATATAAAAAAGTCAAGCCTCTTTTGTTCATTCTTCTCTTTTCCACTGATTCTATAAAACACAAAATAGTGGTGATGAAAGAAGTATAGAATAGTAAAAGTATATACAGCCATTTTATACAGGGTAGACATTGAATAAACTATTTAGGGTGTAGAATATAATAACTTAACACTGCATATCTGAATAAAACCACTCGTCGTGTGGATGGCCGAGTAGTTAGGAATTGAGTTTTAATCACATGGGTTTGTGTTCGATCTTATTACTTTGAACCATGGGAAAGTGTTTTCATGCATTGCCTTGTGTTGACCCAATTCTTGTGAATGAATTTGATAGTTGAAAATTGTTTGGAAGCTCGTTGGATGGACTTCACCTTTTTGCTTGTGGCAGACATAATCCATTGCGATTTATTATTCAGATACACTAAACTGTTCTGTTGAAAATAGTCTGACGTCTCCGTCTGAAGGAAGATCTTAATGTTCTTTTACATGCTGTAACCACCAGTGAGACACAGTTTATTCTCCCTGACCTCATCAGTATTGGCGATGCTACAAAAAAAGAAAAAAAGAACCGAACAAAAAACAAATTCTCTGACCTTTGCTAATAAATTATAAAGCAGTGATTTCTAAGCTTACAAAACTCAAATGAAACGAAGTTGAAATTTTAGGAAATAGCAAATAATTTCAAGATGGAATCCATATGAAAATGAGAAAGTCAACGACTACCGCAAATGTAAGATCGTCACCACCACCACCACCACCACCACCACCACCTTCATTGAACAAACCAATGGACAAAAGTGTTTCAACGATGACTATACCGTCTTTTTTTTTTATCAATCAGGCATAGTATACTTCTGTGTACATTAGTCAATATCTGTCCTTTATGAAAATAAATTTAAGAAATTTGGTCATTATCTCTAGCAAATCGAGTTACTGCATATAGGCTTCCTCGCTGAATTAAGATCCTTTGTAGTTGTGGGATATGGCGATATAAATGTAAGCATAACAAGAGTTGGATATCCCAATTAGAATCATTTCACTTCACTTACATTACTCATACCACAAAGACAAGAACGTCCCATAACCGCAAGTTTTATTTCTTATATTGGTTTGAAATTTTGATACAAGGCCAGTAAGTTCGAAGGAGGGAGTAATTCGATTACATCGATCTCAGTGTTCAAATGTTACTTATTTTATCAACTCCGAATGGATGAGAGGCAAAGTCGACTTCGGCAGAATTTGAACTCAGAACATAAAGACGGACGAAATGCTGCTAAGCATTTTGTCCGGCGTGCTAACGATTCTGACAGCTCACCGGCTGAGGAACTACGATAACAATCCACAGACAGAGCTTGTCACCCGGTTTAACACCAACTGGTACTTTGGGTGCTTTAGCGGAGTCCACTCTGTTGCAAGCGTTCGCTCAAAATTCCCAGCTCAAGGATACCCTCCTAACCACCTCCCACAAGTCTGTAACGAGTCATGAGTATTGTTTTCCCTGCAGGCTAAAAGAAGAAAATGCATTTTGTAACTCTTTAGCAGATAGGTAGGTAGATATTACACCTACCTACCTACCTAGCTATCTACCTACTTCCTACCAACCGGCCGACCTACCGGCCGACCTACCTACTTATCTCTGTCTATATAAAATAACTTATGTGTGTGTATACATATATATATATATATGGATATATATGTGTGTATGACTATTGAAAAGGTTGCAAGACGCAACGAAAATTTTAGGAAAATAAGAATAAGAGATAAGTGAAAATTTTACCGGTGAGTGTGTTAAATTATAAGGCACCAAAAGAAAATGACTCTCCCCAGACACAACAGTATATATATATATATATATATATATATATATATATATATATATATATATGCGAGTAAAAATAAATACATTAAAGGTGGGTTTTTTTGTATGATTGTGTATAGAGGAATATATTATTTTTCTTAAAAGAGTTCCAACACTGTCTGTTTTTTATGTTTTATTTATATTCCTGCAGAACTAATGTGGGGTATAGAATATGGAATATACAATATATAATATAATATACAATATACAATATAAAATAAAATAAAAATGGATGGCACCATGAAAGAAAGTATTGAATGTAGATGAAATATTGAGTGTTCAATATAAAGGATCAAATATATAAATATATAAATATAAATATATATATATAAAGGCGACTCGAGTTTCAGGGCTATTTCCCTTCGTCATGGCCGGTATGACAGACTTTAACACATATATATACTCATATATATACTGTTGTGTTTGTGGAGAGTTATATATATATATATATATATATATATATATATATATATATATATATATATATATATATATATATATATATATATATATATATATATATATATATATATATATATATATATATATATATATATATATATATATATATATATATATATATATATATATATATATATATATATATATATATATATATATATATATATATATATATATATATATATATATATATATATATATATAGTGGAGGCGCAATGGCCCAGTGTTTAGGGCAGCGGACTCGTGGTCATAGGATCGCGGTTTCGATTCCCAGACCTGGCGTTGTGAGTGTTTATTGAGCGAAAATACCTAAAGCTCCACGAGGCTCCGGCAGGGGATGGTGGCGAACCCTGCTGTACTCTTTCACCACAACTTTCTCTCACTCTTACTTCCTGATTCTCTTGTGCCTGTATTTCAAAGGGCCAGCCTTGTCACACTGTGTCACGCTGAATATCCCCGAAAACCCCTGTTAAGGGTACACGTGTCTGTGGAGTGCTCAGCCACTTGCACGTTAATTTCACGAGCAGGCTGTTCCGTTGATCGGATCAACTGGAACCCTCGACGTCGTTAGCGACGGAATGCCAACAATAACAACATATATATATATGTGTGTGTGTGTGTGTGTGTGCGCGTGTGTGTGTCTATGTATGTATGCATACATACACACAACATATGTACGTAAGTATGTATGTACGTACGTATACACATACACACACACACATTCACAAGTTTGATTATTTTCTCGTGCTCAACGCACGTGTACTGATACATGCACACAGCACGCACGCACGCACGCACACAACACACGCACACACAATGTTAGGCACAGAGGCTTTGGGAGAATTCTTCATCGAGGTCACGACAACACTCTTCCTTCAACACCACAAAAATACAGGATAAAAACCACCTTTCAAGCAAGCCCATCTATAATTAAACCCTATCTAGACATCTACGACATGCAACTAAAATGCTAGTATCTGGTGATTACTTGTAGTGATCTTATACGCTGAACATTGCCAAAATTATATCTCAAAACTAGGTTTCTCCTTTGTGGCTAAAGCACTTCAATTCATTTCCAAACTGATATACATTCGGCTTGATTCAATGTAAATCTTGTAAATTGGCTAAACACTGGTAATTCAAACAGCACACTAACTGTATATAACCGTTAGCTGTTACAACGAACTCATGCCACAAATTTACTGGTAGACGGACAATGAGGAATCAACGAGGACACTGTTTAGCGAGCACTTAACCTGCAAGAAATACCAGCCATATCTGCCTCCAATCACAAACTACCACTTTAAAAAAAAGGACATTTTATTTAATGTTATTCGAATAACACCTAGCTGGCACGTGTCGTCAGTTATTACTCAGGGTAGGTAGTTGGTGACCATTTAGTAAAAGACTGAAAAAAATTAGCGAAATACAGGCACGCGACTGAGTTGAAGACAGATTTACTTCTGCCTTTATAGCCCGTAAAGAAAACGTTGTAGGAGTGTACGCAGCACGTGTACTGCAGCATTACTACGCGTAACTTAAATACTGAGATTGAAAGGCAGGGGCGAATTATGCCTACCTTTGTTGTTGTTGGCACTCCGTCGCTTACGACGTCGAGGGTTCCAGTTGATCCGACCAACGGAACAGCCTGCTCGTAAAAATAACGTGCAAGTGGCTGAGCACTCCACAGACACGTGTCCCCTTAACGTAGTTCTCGGGAATATTCAGCGTGACACAGTGTGACAAGGCTGACCCTTTGAATTACAGGCACAACAGAAACAGGAAGTAAGAGTGAAAGAAAGTTGTGGTGAAAGAGTACAACAGGGTTCGTCACCATCCCCTGCCGGAGCCTCGTGGAACTTTAGGTGTTTTCGCTCAATAAACACTTACAACGCCAGGTCTGGGAATCGAAACCGCGATCCTATGACCGCGAGTCCGCTGCCCTAACCATTGGGCCATTGCGCCTCCACTATGCCCAACTAATCTACAAAAAAAAAAAACATTTTGTATTTTAAGCATAGTAATCAGAGTAACCTTCATAATGTTACTGAATTAGGTGCATATTTTACCATAAAAGGAGAATGTTGCTATCGATCTATTTTATTCAAGGTAGGCACTGCCTACTTGGCGGCGCATCTGTGATACCTAGCATCAAATATGTAGTATTGTCCTTATGTTAGAAACAAATTTGCTACTTGAGAAATTAGTAAATAGAATTATCATAAAATAAAAAAAAGAAAATATTACGAATTTTCGTGGGTGTTCACTAACATTTACAAAACATGTGCATCTACATCTAGAAATCCAATGAATCTTTTCCTCTTCTGGGATTCTGTTTATTTGAATCTATAAAATTACTACCACAATACTACCAGCCGTGAAGGAAATAGACATTAGATAGATTAAATAAGATAGTAGATGTATTACAAGATCTTTGACTTGACCACACAATATCTAACTCAATCAGCTAACATTAATTACCTTCTCAAAGCAACAGAAATGTATTATCAAATAGTAAGTAATAACAATATTGATAATGATGTTTATAACAAAAACAACAGCAATGACGATAATGATGACGGGAATGATTATGATGATAATAATGAAGATCATGATTTATTGTTGTTGCTGTCGTTGTTGTTGCTGATATTTGATTCATCGTCTAGTTTCTGATTACAACAAGACTCTATAGAGAGATTTTCGACAGGAAGGCAATTCTGTGTAAATATTGTTTTGGGAGAATGGAACTGAAATCTGAGCTTTTGACGGTCAGTAAATTTAGTTTCCGCCATGTTGTTAGAAATGTCAAGCAACGGTAGCTGTCATTGAAGGATAATTCAATTAAGGTGATAGGGTTAGCCCACTTTTGAGGAAGAATTAGCGCCGAATTACACTGGCAGTGTGTACAATGACGATCTATTGATATATATAGTTTGTGTGATCGAATTCATCGACTTACACCGCAATCATTCGTTGCTTTATCCAATGAGGTGGGCGATAAAACGAAGGAAGAAATAGTTACTTAGTTAAATCATTTGTTAACGGTCAAAGAGAGAGAGTCTCCGAGTTAACGAACATGGACTAGAAATAAGAGCCAAATCACCCTCCGATCATAAACAATAGAAGGACACTTTAGTTAATGTAGTTCTAGATACACTATGCATGAAAAAAAAAATAGTGGGATGATAGTGGTTGGAACAAATTTGATTGTAGGTTTGGTGTATTGGAGTTGAATAGCAGTTAAGAAACAACAACAACAGTTACTACAACAGTCAGGCAATGAGAGTGCCTTAACAAGGTCAGTCAACCTGCAAGAGATATCGACTAAATCTACCTCTTACGTCTTACTGTCTAACAAAGAAGTAAGCACAGATTGATTAACATAGTTCTAGATATTCTATGGCTGAAAAATGAACAAAAAAAAAAAAAAAAAAAGCGGGTTGCTTATGGCTAAAACATCTTTTGTCGGGTTTGTTGGATCAGCATCAACAGTGGCCTGAAGCTAAGCAACAATAGTCTACTACTCCTACAACTACTACTACTACTACTACTACTACTACTACTACTACATGTCACGACCCTCTTTTTGTTGTTTCTACCTTTCCAGCTCCGTGTTCGATATTGTTTATTTACGGATAAGCTAAGACATATTGGATCTAGTTTTTTTCATTCGCAAAATATGCATTTTTTAAAAAGAAGTAAAAAATCTGAAAATCGGCTATAATAATGTAGTCTTCCAGTCTCATTGCTATGAAAATATGATGTTGTGGAGAAAAAAATTGGAGGTAAAAATTACAGAAGTTTAAAAATCAGAAAACTCTCTATTTTTAGCCAATAGCGAGACAAAAATTTTCTGCGTTTAGCCGAACGGTGTCATCTTCAAGGTTGTACCCTGTAAAATTTATAGTTTAGTGTCTGTGACATGACCTGTTCATTGTAGGTTTCTAAATAAACAAAAACACCTAATAAAATCAACATGTATCATCTTACTGTTTCTTTTGTCTCTTCATTGATCCTTTGTTTTTATTATTAAAAAAAAAAAAATTTATATCAATATATTTGTCTGCATGTGTTTACTTTATGCGTATTTCAGTATTATGTATACCTGTCATGTATTTGTGTACATCATTAATATATAAGTGCATGTGGATGTATGTATTCATATGTAAGTTTATATGTACATTTATGCATTCATGTGTATGTGTGTGTGTGTGTGTGTATGTGTGTCTCCAAAACTCCAAAGTTGAGTAACGTTTTCATGCTCGGATTTGTAAACTACGATAAGAATAACATATATGAAATGAACAATATGTAAAAATACTAACACAGAAAAAGCACAGAAAAATACTAAAACACAGAAGCACAGAAAAATATATAATATACTGACACAGAAAAATTAAGACAAAACACGCGGGTGAAAAGAATCTTGTGGTGTGAAGAATCAAGTGTGAAAAATCAATATAGAACGACGCGTGTCACAGACAACAATGAAGTGAACCACGAAGTCGCAGACAACAGTGAAGTGAACCACAACACAGCGTGCAGTTGTCATGGTAATAAACTGCTAATGCCACGCTGTCTGCTATTTGGCTAAAATTACCCAAATTTCCCAGCTTTAATTCCAAATAAGATCAGATTCTTTAATTTACGCGATGAAGTAATTGGTTGATCGTAATCAAAATTCAGAGTTGCATCGATACCCTAAAATTGAAAGCAATCTGAGCAAAATTAAAGGAGACTCATTTTGCGAATGAGAAAGACTAGATCCGACATATCTTTAGGTTGTATTATACTTTATTCGACTTCAAATTTTGGCTCAAGGCCAGCAATTTCGAGAGAAGGAATAGGTCGATTACATCGATCTTGGTACTCTTCAATTCAATTGGTACTCTTATTTTATCGACCCGGAATGGATGAAAGGCAAAGTTGACCTCGACGGAATTTGAACTCAGAATGTAAAGATGGACGAAATGCTGCTGAGCATTTTGTCCGGCGTACTAACTATTCTGCCAGTTCGCCACCCGATGAACTACAATAACAATCCACAGAGAAAGCTTGTCACCCGGTTTAACACCAACTGGTACTTTGGGTGCTTTAGCGGAGTCCACTCTGTTGCAAGCATTTTCCCAAGATTTCCAGCTCAAGGATATCCTCATACCCACCCCATTAATATTTTTCAGTTTGCACCATAGTTGGTCAATTCT
The DNA here is from genome assembly GCF_046866305.1 of Octopus bimaculoides. Lineage (NCBI taxonomy): Eukaryota > Metazoa > Mollusca > Cephalopoda > Octopoda > Octopodidae > Octopus > Octopus bimaculoides. The sequence continues at coordinate 156,883,736 of NC_142929.1, read as the reverse complement.
TTTTATTATTTATATTTTTCTTGTAATTTGATTTTTGAAACCCTTATCAAGAATTGATCGTATCTACAAAAAATAAGGAAGTAAAAGAATAAAATGATGCATTTGTTTCAAAATTGTCATATGAATAATGATGACAACCAAAGAAGCAGTGAATCATAATCTTTGATGCTGATGTCATTGTTTTTCCTAAGATCGAGTAAACATATGCTCAAAAACTGTTACCACTCCGTCTTTTTTCTGGACACATGTCTATCTAGATTTACATCATTCAATGAAGCTTTCATCTTTTTCAAACGGTAGGGTATGCTGTGATGGAGATTTTGGTTGATATTTGATTGATATCATACATAATTCATCGTTGCCTTGTTGACATCTCTGATAATTTATAATGGCGAATCCACATATTACCAAAACGGAATCACAAATACAATGTTTCCTCTAGAGGGTTAGAAACTACTTCACTTCGGATCAGTTGCTAACTCACTAAATTGAAGTAAGATTTACGTTGGAAAGCTACTCACATCCATGAGACAATGTTTCTGTTACATATGAAAGCATCGTATGACACGCTAAATAATATTAGATACTTTAAACTCCAATTTGAGACACAAAAGAACAGCAAGCCCACTAACAGAATACTTAACCCTTTATCACTCAAATTATTCTGTCAAATATAATGCTTATTTATTCACATTGCTTTGAATTAATCATGTATCATCTTGCAGCTTTGAGATTTTCATGACGTGATTGCTTATTTTTAGAAGGACATTGCAGGGTAGGTATGAGAGGTTGCATCTGGTTGGCTTGAACATAAAACAGGTAGAATATTTAAACTGGATATGTCTGGTTTGAATGCTTAAGGGTTGATGTGCACAATGTATTTGTATATTTCTCCGTTCAAATTCAGCCAAGTTCAATTTCTTTTGGAATCGGTAAAAAAACATCTCAAGTACTGGGATCAGTATAATCGACTATATCCACCCAACAAACCAAATACCTATTACTTAACAAGCGACAGTGACTTGTTAGCGATTATACTACAGAGCACTTGTTATTTCCTCTTCTTGAATTCTCATTAATCCCCCGGCGCGCTCCGAGTGCATAGAGCTCTTCTGAACTCACGTCACATACTTTAGATGTGTGACTTCATTGGAATTTCATTAGTTAGCAGTCTGACACACCATGTGTGAATAATTATTTCTGCTAATAGGCACAAGGCCTGAAATTTTTTTAGGAGATGGCGAAAGTCGATTACATCAATCCCAGTACTTGACTGGTACTTATTTTATCGACCCCGAAATGATGAAAAGTAAAGTTGACCTCAGCAGAATCAGAACTCAGAATGCAAAGATGGACGAAATTCTGCAAAGCATTTTGTACGGTGCTAACAATTCTGCCACCTCGCCGCCTTACTATAGCTGAATAATAAGACACGATTATTGTGATTGGGATGCTCTTGATCATAGCTGTGCTCAGTCAGAGCTGATATCAGACCCAACCAACAACATCCGCATTGAGCATTCGAATACGAGTAAGCACATTTACACAAGAACAAATGAGAGACTCTACGTGGTCTTGAACTGCTATTAATAACTATCACACTGTCACCTCAAATCACACTGTGTCATCAAAAAGTACATAAACATTGAAATAAACATTATATAATGTAGTTCTTTAAAAATAGCTTTGATCACAAGTCTCTTGAGTAAGAGCAGAGCTGGGACCACCACCACCACCATCACAACAACAACAACAACAATAATCCTTTCTACAATAGGCACAAGGCCTGAAATTTGGGGGAGAGGACAGTCGATAACATCAAACCCAGTATTTTACTGGTACTTAATTTATCGACCCCGAAATGATGAAAGGCAAAGTAGACCTCGGTGGAATATGAACTCAGAACATAAAGACGGACGAAACGCCACTAAGCATTTTGTCCGGTGTGCTAACGATTCTGCCAGCTCGCCATTTTACGACACTACATTAATAATTTGTTTATTGATTCTGAAAGACGAAACTACTTCAGCGGAATTTCAACTCAGAGCACACGGACCCAGAACCAAATCCATAAGATATTATCACCCAACGCTCTAACGATTTTGCCAGTTCATTGCTTTATTTAATATATATATAGATATAAAGGAAATGTAATGATTTTGATTATATGAATCACAACAATAGGGCGGGAGGAAATACCCCTGAGTTGTGTTCTATATTTTAAACACAAATACGGTAGGGATTCGTTGTTGTTGGCACTCCGTCGCTTACGACGTCGAGGGTTCCAGCTGACCCGATCAACGGAACAGCCTGCTCGTAAAAATAACGTGCAAGTGGCTGAGCACTCCACAGACACGTGTACCCTTAACGTAGTTCTCGGGGACATTCAGCGTGACACAGTGTGACAAGGCCGACCCTTTGAATTACAGGCACAACAAAAACAGGAAGAAAGAGTGAGAGAAAGTTGTGGTAAAAGAGTACAGCAGCGTTCGCCACCATCCCCTGCCGGAGCCTCGTGGAGCTTTAGGTGTTTTCGCTCAATAAACACTCACAACGCCCGGTCTGGGAATCGAAACCGCGATCCTATGACCGCGAGTCCGCTGCCTTAACCACTGGGCCACTGCGCCTCCACTGGTAGGGATTCACAGATCTAATATAGTGAAATTTGAATTTAGAGCGGATTAGCAAAATCAGTAGAGTAACGGATAAAATGACTTGCAGCATTTAAGTTATATCTCTTTACGTTCTGAGTTCAAATCTTGCTGCAGTTGACACTGCCTTTCATCCTTACGAAGTCGATAAAATAAGTATCAATCAAATACTAAATCGGTGTAATCGAATGAAATCTTGGCCCGCTACCAAAAAATTCATAACCTTTTATCTATGTAAGAAATCAATATATTACTAATATGCATCTTATTGATTTCACGAGGATGAAAAGTAATGTCGAACCTCACCGGGATTTGAATTCAGAGCCTAATATATATATTACATGCTGCGGAATCGTCAGAAAATAAGATAAAAATGAATACAGCAGTATAGCTGCCTATTAAATGTTTATCATGTTAATAATTTTAATATTATATTATAGGGAAGGCGACGGTGGAGGCGCAATGGCCCAGTGGTTAGGGCAGTGGACTCGCGGTCACAGGATCGCGGTTTCGATTCCCAGACCGGGCGTTGTGTTTATTGAGCAAAAACACTTAAAGCTCCACGAGGCTCCGGCAGGGAATAGTGGCGAACCCTGCTGTATTCTTTCACCACAACTTTCTCTCACTTTTACTTCCGGTTTCTGTTGTGCCTGTAATTCGAAGGGTCAGCCTTGTCACACTGTGTCACGCTGAATATCCCCGAGAACTACGTTAAGGGTACACGTGTCTGTGGAGTGCTCAGCCATTTGCACGTTAATTTCACGAGCAGGCTGTTCCGTTGATCGGACCAACTGGAACCCTCGACGTCGTAAGCGACGGAATGCCAACAACATATATGGAAGGCGACGAGCTGGCAGAATCGCTAGCACACCAGGCAAAACGCTTAACGTTATTTCGTCTGTCTTTACGTTCTGAGTTCAAATTCTGCCGAAGTCGGCTTTGTCTTTCATCCTTTTGGAGTTGATAGAATAAATACCAATTGAACACACACACGTACACACACATGCGAACACATACGCGCGCATACACTTACGTATATAAATACATTCATACATACTACAGGCTCCTGAATAAGTTTTTGTCTACCGATTTCCTCTCACAAAGCACTGCTTAACTTGGGAGATATGGTGGTAGATGCTTGTTCAAAGTGCTGCGTAATGAATGCGCACCCGAAACCACGTAGTTACGAAGTTCCTCCTTCAACACTTGATCTCAACTCCATTCACTTTTCAGACAGATAAAACTCTATAATATCTATCTATCTATCTATCTATCTATCTATCTATCTATCTATCTATCTATCTGTCTATCTGTCTATCTATCTATCTATCTATCTATCTATCTATCTATCTATCTATCTATCTATCTATCTATCTATCTATCTATCTATCTGTTTGTCTGTCTGTCTGTTTGTCTGTCTGTCAGGTAAGTAAACACAATATTCTATTCGTTATAATTGTGTAAAAAGTTCACTATGGAACTATATATTTTTTTCTGTAGATAGAAATCTATCTAAATCTCTGATTCTAACGTTTCAGCGTAATTAGAAAGAAAGAAAAAATATATGCGTTCCACCACATCACCAACTGACAAATTTCGTATTATATATATATATATATATATATATATATATATATATATATATATATATATATATATATATATATATATATATATATATATATATATATATATATATATATATATATATATATATATATATATATATATATATATATATATATACACATTTTTAAAAAGCTTCAATTAAAACTTCATTATATTGCAAGTTTTATTCACCTGTTACAGAATTACACCACTTTTTTGAAGTAGCTACACCCCGTCATCAGTAACGTTGTTCTAAATATTGGTTTGAATTTTTAACACAAGGTCAGCAGTTTTGGGGCTGGAGCCAAATTGATTAAATCGACCCCCAGAATTTGAACGGCGGAATTTGAACTCAGAACGTAAGGACGGACAAAATGCCGCTAAACATTTTGCTCGGCTAACGATTCTGCCAGCTCACCGCCTTACCGGTGTTACTCTAAATGTTAGACTCTATATTTTTTAGGAGGCGAAGTTCAAATCATTGTGAGTAATGCGTTGGCTTAGTAACTGATAAACATTTCCATAATTATCCCTATGCTAGCTGGCAGAATCGTTACCACGTCGAACAAAATACTTAGCTGCAGTTCTTCCGGTTCTTTACTTTCTGAGTTCAAAAGCTACCGAGGAGTGCCTATTTAGCATGGGGGGACAATGTAATCGACTAGACCCTTCCCCCAAATTTCGGGCATTGTACCTATAGAAAAAGAATTATTTCTATGATAAAAGCGGCAAACAAGCAGAATCTTTAGTGTGCATCGGACATACGTTCTGAGTTTAAACTCTGCCGTGGTCGAATTTGCCTTTCATCTTTTCGAAGACATCAAAAATAAGTGTCAGTACTAGATCGATGTAATTGACTTTCTCCTCCCTTCGAAATTGCTACCTTGTGCTAAAATTAGAAAGGATTATTATTATTTCTACGATAGAATCTCCGTCAGTTTCGACGATGCCCATTCATTTGTTCGACCAACAGAAATCCTGTTTGTTAAATTGATGTGTAATTGGCTGAATATCCCACTAACCTGTGTACCGTTATCATTATTTTCAGGTCGTGTGATTATGATACAATATATGACAATGCTGGACCTTTGAATCACATGTAAAGTCCATTCGACAGACTCCCTAATTTTATTTGCAAGGCTTAGGGTGACCCAAGGCTATGATAAACGACACTTACTCAAAATGTCACGTAGTGTAATCGAACACAGAACCTCGTGATTGCACAGTGAACTTCGTAACTACTCAGTAATTTCTACGTCCAATAATTTCTATACAAATAGAGCGTGGAAAGCTGAATGTAGTCTGCACTTTCAGGTTTATACGAAAATACCTCGTTGCATATATTTACGTCCTTTTCATTTCTGGGTCAAATTCTGTCGACATTAGTTTTGTGTTCAATTTCTTCGGGATCGATATAATTGGCTGTATCCTCCTTTAAAATACATGGTCTTGTATCTATGTAAGCGTAACTGAAGTTGGTGACGATGGTCAGACAGCAAAGACTACTATAAATTTGGCCACTTTATCAAGATCCAGAACCTCTGTGCCCACAACTTCGAGTACTGGGCGATCGGAAAACTTGATCGCAGGCGACAAAGACGACGTAAAGTGATGACATCAAAGACTAAACAAAGAGGACCCCGACAGAGTATACAACGACAACACGAAATAGTAAAAATTGGCGAGGAGTAAGTAGTCGTGGTTCAGACCTACGATCCGCAATCATGAAGTTGGGAATATTCGTTCGTCCGTTCGTTCATTCATTCCTTCTTTCCTTCGTTCTTTCTTCCTTCCTTCAATCATTTTTCCATTCATGCACCTCTGAAAGAATTCACTATTACTTCTATATAATGCCGGTGAGCATATTAGAAATTATTATTGCTTCTATATAACAACCTGCACTATGTTGTGTTAAGTTATTTCTCTTGTATAACTATTTATATATTGATGATATTAAAAGGGAATTGGTCGCTCAGATAAACCCAATAATGACTAGCTGACATTTTTGTCATACATCATTGAATACTAACTATCAGCTTGTTGGTAAACGCCATTATAGATGAGAATATTTTTGATGCTTAGAGGCTACACGCTGCAATATTTGTTGAAGTGGATTTTAGGAAAGAAAAAGCTTTGGTTAACAAATTTACTGGGCAATCATGTGGCCTTCGGTTCCATCCCACCACGTAGCACTCCTACTATAGTATTTAGGTCAAAAGTGACTTGTTAATGGAATTTGGTAGGCAGAAATTGTAGAGCAGCCCGTGGCATACATGCACATACATACGTACATAAATACATACATACATACAGGATGGCCGTCCACTCGTGACCGAGGAATACCATTGCTGACCTTCAGGAACATTGTGCACTCTAGGACTAACTTATATTTTGCATTCGCGGCTCCGTTGGTGGCTAATGAGCCCTGCTCTTGACAAGCATACACGACTGCAAACATTGCACACCAAGCTTTCCCCATTCCCTACACCAGTAGTGCGCTTTCGAGCAGCACGCTTAAGTTCTTCATGCTGAATACGTGTTCTCTCTAAAGTGTCAACTCCCTCCTTAACCTGCTTCCTCCATCTGTGGCGATGACAGGCGTTGTTTTCCCAGTCAGTCTCCTGCGTATCACAGGACTTTAACGAGGACTTGACACAGTCCTTAAATCGCAGCCTTGGTTTCTGCATGGGTCTCTTTCCATTCACAAGTTCCCCATATAACATCTGCTTAGGGATCTTGCTATCCTTCATTCTAATAAGGTGTCCGGTCCAACCTAACTGGTATTTGCATACTTACATACATACAGACAGACAGGCATACACACATGCATGCATACATACATACATACATACGTACGTACATACGTACGTACGTACGTAAATACATACACGTACACACGTATTCATTTATTCATGTATATTTATTTGTCTATATATCAATCTATTTGTTTGTCTAGTTATTTATTAATATATACGGCCTCTGTGTGTGTGTGTGTGTGTGTGTGTGTGTGTGTGTGTGTGTGTGTTTGTCTAAAGAACAGAAAAACAGTACATCTACGTCGTAGCATTCTTTGACATTCTTTGTTAAAAAATAACTCAGCCTACCAATATAAAGAAATAGATAAAATAAATACCATTCCGAAATAATTCCTAGAATTAATATATTCAATTAAAATCCTTTGATGGTGGTGCCACGGCATGGCCACAATCCAACAAATGGAAGCAGTAAAAGAGCAACTGGAGGCTGTTTTAGCTCTTAAACTTCATTTCATACTTGGTAGTAGTATTCATGGAAATAGCCTCAGTGGCATAGCAGTATTAAACTGAAATTATTGAGGAAGTAAATTAAAAACTTGTTTATCTATCTATCTATCTATCTATCTATCTATCTATCTATCTATCTATCTATCTATCTATCTATCTATCTATCTATCTATCTATCTATCTATCTATCTATCTATCTATCTATCTGTCTGTCTGTCTACCTATCTCCCTATCGGCCTGCCTGTCTCTTTGAAGGTCTATCTATCTATCTATCTATCTATCTATCTATCTATCTATCAAATGGGCGAGACCCGTTCTCTACTCGGGTGAAGGCATAGAACGCAACCCCCAATATTAGCAGCGGAGCCCGACAGCATATGCTGGTTTACCCCCGCCGCATCATGCTGATTTCGTACCCCTTTGAGCAACATCAAAATTCACTCATCCGTCCACAAACACTTCCTAAGCTTTCTTATCATTTATAAACTCGCTTACCTCTCTCGCTCCAACACCTCTAACCACCAAAGCTTTCCCAGCTCCATCCATCCACACAAACCGAGGTCTGCCTCTGGTTCTGCTGCGTACCACTTCAGCCTTTATCACCCACCTTCCCATCCGCTCCACATCCATCCTCTCCATGTGGCCAAACCAACTCAATATTCGTTTATCCCTTTGGTTGTTAGTTTTTCTCTCATTTCTGTTCGTCTTTGCACCTCCTCATTTCTCATCCTGTTCATCCGTGTCACACCAACCACAGCCCTCAGAAATCTCATCTGAAACACAATTAATTTTAAAATACAGGTACAACACCGACTTTCCAGACACTGGTCCTGAACCTCTTATAATCCGCACTAATTTACGAGCAGAAACTTCAAATTCCAGCAGCCACAAGACTAGTTTACTAGGGCTTTGCACTGTACAGTATTTAATAAACCTATTTCATTTATACTAATGTACAGGTACCTGCATTTCATTTAATTGCTCAAGTAAATCAAATATTTGTTGAAGTTAGTGTGTTGACCAACGTGACCGACTCTGGTTCGGAAAAATCAGTAACTCTGGAAAAGCTTTCAAAGTAAAGGTTCCGAAAATTGATGTTGAATCTATATAAATGTTAGAATTTCATTAATTTTTTTGTTATTGCTTGGGGGGTGTGGTGAAGGCGCATGGTTCAGTGGTTAGAGTGTCGGGCTCACAATCATGAGGTTGTGAGTTCGATTCCTTGACTAGCTATGCGTTGTGTTTTTGAGCAAGACACTTCATTTCATGTTGCTCCATTTCACTTAGCTCTAGAAATGAGCCGCTACGTCACTGGTGCTAAGTTTTTGTCTTTCCCTTGGATAACATCGGTAGCGTGGAGAGGGGAGGCTGGTATGCATGGGCGACTGCTGGTCTTCCATAAACAACCTTGCTCGGCTTTGTGCCTCGGAGAGGAACCTTCTAGGTGCAATCCCATGGTCATCGATGACTGAAAGGGGTCTTTAGACTGTTTGGGGCGTGTAGTGGAACCGAATCTACAATTTGCTTCCCAATTTTTGTTCAAATTCCGCCGCAGTTGGCTTTGCCTTTCATCCTTTCAGGGTCGATAAAATAAGTACCAGTCGAGTACTGGGGTCTTTGTAATCGACTTACGCCCTCCCCAGAAGCTATTATTATCAGTGGATCGAATTGTCAAACGGCACAAATTACAAAATTTCGGATACTGGTTATTGTTTTTCAAATAAATCTAGAAAATCTTTGTGGCAAAACAGTGTCACAATTTTCCTTAGTCATCCCATCTATTATTTCAACACACTCACGCATTAATGACAACTCACTGCACATACAACAAACTAATTAAATATATGCGAGTATAAATTCTACCAAGAGGATTCGATGAAATCCTAAACTACACAAACAAAAGAACTAAATTAATAAAAATTGGACACAACACCCCAATACCACATGGAAAAGAAATACAAAAAATATCAGACAACTAAATATATATATATATATATATATATATATATATATATATCAGACAACTAAACTAACGAAAGGAATGTCTCAGTGGTAAACAAATCGATTTGTAAAAACACATCTGTGGTCACACCACACAACAAGACATCACCGGAAACGATTTGCTGGAATTAACCATGGAAATCATACAAAAAGCGAAATCACAAAACAACATAAAGGCTTTTCCTATTTAGATCATAGACAAACGACATTTCTTCCAATGCACACAAGAGAAACATTTTAAGTAATGAGAACAGACACTACATCATAAGTTCAGCTTTAAAAAAAGTGAGTCATATTTTACGACTGTAAAATGTATTCTATTCATTCAACCATTACCAGATATCAAGATATGACAACAAGCGAGGAATAGAATAATTAAGAACCTGATTTTATTGGTTTATATATGCACTACGTTTCAGCAGTAGGTTATACAAGCACTTTCAGTGAATGGAGTATGCAAATGGTTTCGGGTCTTCTTTCTGTGGTTTCTACTATCTCCTCGAAAGGCTATCCGATTAAGCAGCAAAACTTCGTTACGTTCTGAGTTCAAATTCCGCCGAGGTCGACTTTGCATTTCATCCTTTCGGGGTCGATAAATTAAGCACAAGTTGCGTACTGGGATCGATCTAATCGACTGTCCCCCCACCTCCCCCAAAATTTCAGGCTTTGTGCCTATAGTAGAAAGGATTATTTCTCTTTATCACAAGTTTTGTTGGAGCTCCTGGAGTCTTACATACGTAACAGGCTTGTTACCTACAGCCTACGCTGCCATGCTTTCCATTCTTTTCAGCTACCTAATACTTTCCTGATTGTTCTGGCCGTGCCAAAGAGGCAGACCTTTTGTAACAGTTCTACTGGGAACTCTATTCCAATTTCTTTTATATTCCCCTTGGTGCCTTCTGATACTGTTCCCAAGGATCCAACAATAAATGGCACTTTCTTCACCTTCATTTTCCATAACTAGTTTACTTCGTATTTAAGAGGGTTGTATTTATCTATTTTTTTCGCCTTCCCTCTTGACTATTCGTAGGTGAAAGGGGCATGCAACATCAATCATATAGCATATGTGGTGCCTCTTGTCCACCACCACTAGATCCGGTCTGTTATGCTGTAGCACCTGATCTGTTTGGATTGGGAACTCCCAGAGGACATTTCTAGTCACTTTCTGCGGTTTGTGCTCATACTACGTCTTGCCTCTCTCTAGCTCTCACTTTTCGCACAGTTTTCAATGTAGCACTTTCGCTACCTGATCATGTCACTACAACTTGTAGTGGTTTTGGGCAAGTCTAGGGCATTCGTTTATGATATGGGCAGTGGTTTCATCCACTCTATTGCAGATGCGGCACAACGGAGACACTTGCTAATTCGTAAGGTTGAAACTCCAGTTTGTGGCCAAAGCTTGGTCTTGCGCTGCCAGTATAGTGCTCTCGGTCTCTTTTTTAGCGTTCCTTTCTTCAGCGAATCCCATCTATTTTATCCAGCAACTTCTGTTGTGGCTGCATGGAATTGATTATGTAGTCCATTCTTGCGTAATTCTTCTTCATGTCTTTTTTGCACTCTTCCTTTCTTTTTTCTTTTTTTTCTCTGCTTTCAATACTCCTTCGTTCCTTGTCATTAACAAGGTTTCCTTACTTTGGGTTAGGTATCTCATTAAGCTTTCGAATTCGATATGCACGTATTCTTCCACACTTATCAGTCCTCTTCCTTCATTTGCTCTCTTCATGTATAGGCGATCAGTGTCCACACGTGGAAGATGGGCACCATCATTAAAAGCTTTCTTGACTTCTTGTCCATCTCCTTTAGTTCCTCCTCTATCCACTTCAGGATTCTAGCGCCATACCGAACTACTGCGACTGCGCGCGAGTTTATTGCTTAAATTATGTTCTTGGCATTTAGCTTTGAAGCCAATATTTTTCTCACTCGCCGCAAGTACTCTCTTTTTGTCGTTTCCTTCATGTCATTGTGTTTGATTCCATCTGCCTCAAGTATTCCCAGGTATTTATAGCTGAATTGAGGATGAATTGCCTTCATCATTTCACCACTTGGCAACCATATGCCTTCTGTTCTACCTTCTATTACTCTGTCAGTCTGGTGTTACTTGGTCGGCATTTAACAAGGTGTTGAGTTGTGCAGCTATTCGTGCATGACATTCACCAAATCTTTTGATCCAGTAACCTTGAACTCCATCGGGTCCCGGGGCCTCCCAATTGCCCATTTTTTTGCTGATTTCCTTCACTTCCCTAACTGAAATGACTAGTTCTGCCTGTTTTGGACAGACTACTGTTTGTTTCAGTTCTTGCAACCATTCAGTATCCTTCTTGTGCTCCTTGTCTTTGCTCCAGATGTCACTCCAAAACCTTTGACTTTCAATGTTATCTGGTATCAACTTTTCATCTGTACACTCTCCATTTATTTCTTTGTCGAATCTCTTCAGATCTACTATGAATATAACCTATTCTGCTGGTATTCTTTCATTCTTTGATCGTATCTTACCATCTTTGCTTTCTTTGCAACGAGGCACTGTTTTAGTCCCTCCGTTACCACTTTCGGGCATTCTTCTTCTTCTTCTTCTTCTTCTTCTTCTTCTTCTTCTTCTTCTTCTTCTTCTTCTTATTATTATTATTATTATTATTATTATTATTATTATTATTATTATTATTATATTAAAATTCACAGCTTATATTGCTGGGTATGATGGAACGTGTCAGCTGTCCACAGCCATCAGACTAAGGTGACACTTGTTTACTGGTCATACTTCAAGAACCCCGCGAAGAATTCTTGGAGTTCCAAGCAATGCTGTTTTTGTAGGTATTATACCTTCACACTTGCATCGATCTTTTTCAGCCATGTTGATAGTTGAGTGCTGGTACTTCCAAGTGCACCAATTACTATTGGTATCACGTCTACTCTTTTCAATGACCACAACCTTCATATTTCCCACATATATTATCATTATTATTATTATTATTTGATATTATATTATGCTAATTCGACCTGAGAATTATGTTAAAGATGTACATACATATCTGTGGAATATTAATCACTTACACGTCAATTTCGGGAGTAGAAATATTGTTGCTGGAACAGTTGAAAGCTCATTGTCGATACCGACGTAGAATCCACTACATATAGAAAATAACGAGCCGTAAAGCGATCCCTTACGTAGCAGCTTGACGTTCTAAGAATAACAGCCTTATCTTCTTCAAATTACACCTCGGCCTTCTTTTAAAAAGAAAAGAACATATTTGCTCATGTGGTTCTGGATATAGAACATCTGAAATAAAAAATGAAATGGTCATGGTTGAAATGTCTTTATCATACGAGGTCTACTTCACCACCACCACCATCACCACCTGCACCACCACCACCTGCTGCACCACCACCTGCAACACCACCACCTGCACCACCACCACCTGCACCACCACCACCACCACCACCACCACCACCACCACCACCACCACCACCACCTGCACCACCACCTGCACTACCACCACCTGCACCACCACCACCACCTGCACCACCACCACCTGCACCACCACCACCACCACCACCACCACCACCTGCACCACCACCACCACCACCACCACCACCACCTGCACCACCACTACCTGCACCACCACCTGCACTACCATCACCACCTCCACCACCACCACCTGTACCACCACCACCTGCACCACCACCACCTGCACCACCACCACCTGCACCACCACCTGCACTACCACCACCACCTGCACCACCACCTGCACCACCACCACCACCACCACCTGCACCAAGAACAAGAAGAATTGGCAAGCGTAAAGAACCGTCCACGCCATAATATCATTGCTTCATTTGGTCAAAACAGTGTTATTGGATGTAAATACTTTCTAATAAATACTGATTGTACATCACCTCCAGCTTCTGTTCCTCTCTACATCATATACGACTTCCCTCTGCAGATTGGATAACTAAATGAATATGACAATATGGTCGTGCTGTCAATTCCCATTCGAAACGAGCTCACTTCACTTACGCTGCTAATGACTTTTATCAAAGTAACTATTGTACAAAGATCATACAATCACATTCTCTTCTCCCCATAAACCTGGATGACTCTTGGAATAAATACAGCAATTGTGCCAAGTCAAAGGACATTAATGTTAATGATATATTCTTATATTGGTAAAATGCCACATATTACGGGGGAGGGTGTTGTGTAGTTTAAATCGATAATTCCAGTACAATTCAGAAAAAATAACAAAAACACGATCTGCTAGAAATAGAAGCTAAATTCCTTCAAGTCCCACTATACCGTTTGAATAAAAGAAAGGGCATTAATTTATGTATCACTCCTAAACATATGGGATGACCATGGCTGGAATGGAAATATATAGCAGTTGTACCTCTCTAAGTGACACTAAAGCCAAAAACTGAAAGGGAGGGTAAACAATTCAATGAATCATTATCATTTCTTAAGGGCATGAACTGCTAGAAATAAAGGACATACCACCACCACCACCACCACCACCTCTACTACTACTACTACTACTACTACTACTACTACTACTACTACTACTACTACTACTACTACTACTACAAGACATCAGTAATGGCAATAGTTTATAAAACAGTCACAAGACAACACAATTGGCAAAAGACCAAAGAGACATCTACTGTGGATTCAATCGATAGAGGCAGTACTTCATTGGTACTCCCAGGACTGAAAGGAAAAGTCGACATTGTAAAGTTTGAAGATCGGAATTAAATACTGGAGGTTGCCTTATCGATTTTGCTATCCCACCACCAACCCAAACGGCGTCTTGCTTAATTTAGACTGATACCTCTTTGAAGGCCATTTCAAGGCAAGTGATCACCCAAAAGTTTAACAATAGGAGATACAAGTATCTATTAATGTTGTTGTATAACTAACTCTAGATCAATGCTGACTGAAAAGAACTATGGTTATAGGCGTTCCAGCCATGATCATCCTGTCTTTTTGTTTAGCATTCTCTACCTAGGACTACCTCATGTAATGTATCTCTTCCTTTTCAAGAGGGTATAGTGATAATCTGTGGAGGTGCAATGGCTCAGTGGTTAGGGCGGCGGACTCGAGGTCATAGGATCGCGGTTTCGATTCCCAGACCGGGCGTTGTGAGTGTTTATTGAGCGAAAACATCTAAAGCTCCACGAGGCTCCGGCAGTGGATAGTGGCGAACCCTGTTGTACTCTTTCACCACAACTTTCTCTCACTCATACTTCCTGTTTCTGTTGTGTCCGTATTTCAAAGGGTCAGCCTTGTCACACTGTGTCACGCTGAATATCCCCGAGAACTACGTTAAGGGTACACGTGTCTGTGGAGTGCTCAGCCACTTGCACGTTAATTTCACGAGCAGGCTGTTCCGTTGATCGGATCAACTGGAACCCTCGACGTCGTAAGCAACGGAGTGTCAACAAGTGATAATCTAAGGGAGATGTGGCTGCTATTTCATTTATTGGTAAAATGTTACATATTACGAAGGAGAGTGTGGTGTGGGTTTTCTAGCTGTTCGAGCAATTTTGTAGTTGCCCCTTCGTTGCTTCCTGATGGAAATCTTTAAATTTGTAATGAAAGGATCAACAGAATGAATGGCATTCACACGCGCTTCTGAAAGATAACAAGGAAAATGTTCCAATAAACAAAAGCTATCAAGTATTTTAGTATATCGATCATGAAAAATCAACAAATCAATAACTAACATAACACTGTAAATTAGCTTTTTTTTCTGTTAACGTTTTCAATCATTGGACTGCGATAACACTGGGGCACTACTTTCAGTGTTTGATGCCCACCACACATTAAAGTCACTACATGTAAATAATGAAGTTCCAGTAGAAATAATAATGATACTGCATATCATCACCCATGCTTTGGTAAGGTATACAATTACCATATCACTTGTAAAGTAAATATGGTGTTAAAGTCAACCCTTCTTAAGAAGCAGAATCTACCTGGAAGACTCATTTTCTCTTCTACTCTTCTGCATAATTCTGACTCTTGTTTCAAATTTGCTAGATGAAACTATGAATAGTTATTAAAGCAAAAGACATATTATAAATAATTTCTTTTATATGTATGACTTAAAACAATTTTAAAGTGACAATATTCGTCTGGCCAATTCAACCGTGATATTAAAAAAAAAAAAAAATTATGGGGATGAAAATTATAGGACAAAGGAGCCCAAATAGTTAATGAATTAAAATTGAAAAGATCTTTCCGTGAAGTACAGAAAGTATAACGAGGCAACCTACGCAAACACGGCCATTACAAACTTAGTGAAATCAGATACGAACATTAATATAACCTGGATAAATGAAATGATATAAACAGTTACCACTGTGTTAGCGAAGGAAATGGCTTCTCTTTCAGATCTAGCCCAGAAAACATCATGGAAAATAAACGTACACAATAAATAAAATAAATAATTTCTCAATTCTTTATGAGAAAAATGTTACCGAAATGAAAAAACGCTTGGAAATGAGATTGTCGCTAGGAATCTTTTGTAATGAAAGAGACAATGAATTATTTGAACAAAACAAACATTTCGATACCAAACCAAAACACTTAGATCAAGAACTAGCTCATAATTTAGTTTTGCAGAACCAACAGAATGATAAGTAGAAGATTGCTGGGTCGGTGTGTGGACATTGTAGGAATCCCCATGTGGACGAGATTGTTACAAAAAACAAAAAACAAAACAAAAACGTAACAGTTGAGTAATTGTGAGAAACCATATCAACTTAAGAGATAACCCAGGTACTACAGTAACCTTTCCATCTAAACTGGAAGGTACCAGGAAAAGATATAATCCCAAAGTTTTAGTTGAAATATAAAGTCATCCCATAAGTTCTATCCGATTTTACCTTTTTTAAAATTGAATGAAATTTAATAGTATTTTAGAATGTCTAATGGAATTAAAAATTATTTTTATGAATTTGTGTATATTTAAACTAATTAAATATTATTTTACAGAATAATAGAATTAAAATTACTTTGATTAAAACCCTTTCTAACATGGAAATATCCAAAGAGCATTTGAGGCACATAATGCTTTATGAGTACGAAAAAGGAAACTCTGCAGCCAAAGCGACTCGAAACATACACTCAGTTTATGGGAAAGAATGCTTGAATGAAAGAACTTGCAGAAGATGGTTTGCAAAATTCAGAAGTGGAGATTTCAGCCTTGAAGATGAAGATCGAACAGGACGTCCAGTTGAGTTTGATGATAAGCTCCTTGAGGCAATACCTGAAAAAATCCTGCATTATCAGTTGAAGAATTGACAATAAAGCTTAGTTGCAACCATACAACTGTTCATCGTCATCTTCAAGAACTTGGAAAGGTTCCTAAACTTGGAAAATGGGTGCCTCATGAATTGTCCGAAAGCAACCGCAAATCCCAAGTTGACATCTACTCTTCTCTCCATTCTTGCGAACTCATAATGATTTTCTAATATTTGAAAATTTGCGTGAAACGCTAAATAATATTATTAGTAGAAAACTACATCTGAATAACCAATGCTGCTTTTGTTTCTACCTGAAGCAATAGGTAAATAGCATATACAGAGTGGCCCAAAAGTAGGTTTACAGTTATCACGTAGGCTCTTTAAATTTCTTTTAAAACGTTTTATTACATTCAAATTTCTATCTCACAATCATATTGTTTATGCACATCTTAAGCAGACAATGTTTAATCTCTTAGATGCTCAAAATGTCCTCCTTCAACATTGCAACATTCTACAAACCTCTTCAGAACACTCCGACACAGTGCAGCACAAATTTCGATCTCCATCAATTTCAGTGAATGCGTCAGAAATGTAAACTTAATTCATTTACTGTTTTGGCATCCTTCTCATAAACCTTGTTCTTTACAACCTTCCCCCCCCCCAAAAAAAAAGAAATCCACTGGTGTCAGGTCAGGTGAACGTAGTGGCCATTCGATACTGCCCCGTCTTCCAAACCAGCTGTGGAAAGGCTTGGTCAAGGCAGTCTCTTACTGTCAATGCATAAGAGCTTGACAAAATCAACTAAATTATCATAGAATAATGGTTTCATATTTTCTATAATAAAGATCTAAACTGTTAATATATGAATACGAAAGAGATTGTTGAATAACTGTAAATCTACTTTTGGGCCATCCAGTATACTGAAGGTAATAAATACAAGGGAAGCTACTTTAGATTCTTTACAATTAAGGGGAGATAACAATGGGTGTGATTGCAATACAACTGTATTTTCTGTTAGAGATATATAGCGTATAGCCACACCAATCGTTTACTATCAAGTAAGTTCGTGTTACAAAGCAAATTATACAGTCTCCTAATAGACTTGATTCTATCTCACTCACGAAGAATAAACATAAAGGATTTTGTATAAATAATTATTTGAAAACAGGATATCTGTTAATCGAATATATAATCAAATATAACCCTTCCCCCAAAGTGTGTGACTTTCTGCCAATGTTTGGAAGCAACAATTATTTGAAAAAATTGCAATTCTTCGCCTTCTAAGTTTAAATCTCGCTATGGTTAACTTTGCGTGTTCTTCTTTGGCTGTCGATAAAATAAAGTATTTGTCAAGTAACTGAGTTGATTTAATCGATTTTACTCTCGATCAAAGTATGAACTTTTGTGTATATTCTCGGAAACAATAAATTATTTGTGAAATAGTGGCAAGGGAAGCAAAAGGAGAGGTAAGTTTTTTGACGAATCAGCATACTGCGAACAGGTTTCGATTCTTGCCTAGTACAATTTGATTTCATTTATTCCTTTAATATCACAGATAAATTTACAACGGTTAAATGAATGTTAGAAACCAAGGATTGTTTAAGAAAATATTAATTGAAACTTTTTAGAGAGTAAATTAAAAACCACCACCAGAATTAACATAAATATCGTAACCGTCCTAAAAAAAATACACTACATATAGCACAGGAGTGGCTGTGTGGTAAGAAGCTTGCTTCCCAACCACATGGTTCGGGGTTCAGTCCTACTGCGTGGCACCTTGGGCAGGTGTCTTCTACTATAGGATCGGACCGACAAAAGCATTATGAGTGGATGTGGTAGACGGAAACTGAAAGAAGCCGGTGTATATATATATATATATATATATATACATATATATATATATATATATATATATATATATATATATATATATATATAATGTATTTGTGTGTCTGTGTTTGTCCCTCTACCATCGCTTGACAACCAATGTTGGTGTATTTACGTCCCCGTAACTTAGCGGTTCGGCAAATGTGACCGATAAAATAATTATTAGGCTTACAAAGAATAAGTCATGGGGTCGATTTGTTCGACTAAAAGGCGGTGTTCCAGCATGGCCACAGTCAAAATGGCTGAAACCAGTAATATATATATATATATATATATATATACACGTATAAATAGATGATGAGTAAAGCACTGGCATGGCGAGTTTTGGATCTCTCCCAGCTGAATCACTTTCACAACAGTGTAGGCATTCGACAAAATATTGTTTTCAATAAGTTCACATTTGATGTTCGCTTTAAACTTATCATCTTCCACGATTGGAAATTCAACACCAGGGAAAAGGGCAGACATGAATCCATTAAACAACGGAAGATCAACTGAGGTTAATCTAGCAATGTTCATATCTTTCAAAGACAACAGTAAAATTTCTTCATCAGTCATACTTTGGGGAGTTTCTTTTCTTCTTCCCAGCATATCTACGGACAAAGGCGAGGACTCCCAAGCCAACATCATGGTGGTCCTGTTTTGGTAGTTGCTGTGTACAAGGTTATATAATATGAAAAGCTTTTTAGCTAAATGCACATTCTCTGCTGAGGCAAAACAATCAAACAATTTGCATAGGGAAATATGTGTGTGTGTGTGTGTGTGTGTGTGTTTGTGTGTGTGAAGGTGCAATGGGTAAATTGTCACCCATTTATATTTTTAATTTCGCGCATGCGCATTGTTTGTATTTGATTTTGTCGACTACACAGTATAGTAGGCTCAGCTGGGCACCGTCTGTGAGAAAAACTGCACCATGACGCAATTCACACTGCTATAAATTTGGAAACGACATCATACTGTACTGCTTGGCACTCCCACCGGAAGCTCCAAAGCGAACAGATGGTGAGCACACATAACAACTGTTGGCTTGCTGTGTCCCCAAAACATGTGCCAAAAGTGATACAAATTAAACATCCAGTCAACATCATGGTGTTTGGAGTAATCACTAGTGATGGCGAAGTTATGCCTTCATTCATCTTCTCACACGGCCTCAGTCTCAACACGGAGACCAACATCAAGTGCCTGGATCAGGTAGTGGTGTCCTGCATGAAGAGGGTGGCTGGTGGAAGACCCTGTGTCTGGCAACAGGACTCTGCACCATGCCACACAAGCAGGAGAACCCAATCATGGCTGTCAGACGATTTCTGCGAGCGCATCACCCCTATATATATATATATATATATATATATATATATATATATATATATATATATATATATGACCATGACCGTTATTTGAAACGACCAATCAAACAGATCCATGTGTTTCAAATTTTATATTACTTTTGATTGCATTGTCATTCCTTTCCCATTTCTAACAAAACTGTCCGATGAACGGGAACGTGAAACTCCGAGTAACAGTCTTTTGTTATATTTCTGCTGCTTTTAAATAAAGCATATTACTCTACTTTTGGTATTTGAGTACTCTTTTTTCCACCTTGTTGCACATTTTATGTGCTTACTCCGGTATATATATATATATATATATATATATATATATATATATATATATATATATATATATATAGTATGTATATCAAGTTCGTAGTCATCGATGGTGACGGCTGGTTGTGCTGGTGTGCCTTGCGCCAGGACGTTTGTCTTCTTCAGGCTGATGGTCAGCTCAAAGTCCTTGCAGGCCAGGGAGAAGCGGTCCATTAGCAACTGCAACTCCTGTTGGGAGTGGGTCGTAACTGCAGCGTCGTCAGCAAATAGAGTGCATCTGATGACAACTTCACAGACCTTTGTCCTCGCTTTTAGGCAGGCGAGATTGAAGAGCCTCCCATTTGATCTGTTCCGCATATAGATTCCTTCTTGTGCTCTGCCGAAAGCGCGTCTCAGAAGGAGAGAGAAGATCCCAAATAGCGTTGGGGCGAGCATACAGCCTTGCTTGACTCCGCTGGGTATGTCGATGGGCTCAGAGAGGTTGCCGATGGACTGCGCAGTTCCCTTCATGTTTGAGTGAAAGGACTCAATTAAGCTGTGCCGTCTTGGAGGTCAGCCAATCTAATGGAGAGCCTTGAAGAGGCCGTCTCTACTGACGAGGTCAAAGGCCTTGGTGAGGTCGATGAATGCAACATATAGGGGAATCTGCAGCTCCCTGCACTTTTCCTGGAGTTGACGAAGGGAGAAGATCATGTCTACAGTGGACCTTTCAGCTCGGAAGCCGCACTGTGATTCTGGGTAGACCTGCTCAACCAACTTCTGCAGACGGGTCAGAAGGACCCGGACGTAGACTTTGCCAACGATGTTGAGGAGGGAGATGCCTATATAGTTGTTTCAGTTGCTTCTTTCGCCCTTGTTCTTGTTCAGCACAACCAGCCGTCACCATCGATGACTACGAACTTGAAGTTGTTCATCAATTCACCTACCTTGGGTCCACCATCATTGACAACCTCTCTCTCGATGCCGAGATTGACAAGAGAATTGGGAAGGCAGCCACTACGCTCGCGCGCCTCACATCAAGAATGTGGACAAACCCAAAGTTGACAGTGAAAACAAAGATGGCTGTGTACAATGCCTGTGTCCTCAGCACCCTGTTGTATGGTAGCGAGACATGGACCACATACGCCCATCAGGAAAAAAAAACAATAACAGTAAAAACTAACAAAAAGTAAAAAACACTAAAAACAAAACTACTACAATATCAACAATGGGGTTAATAATTTTCTGTCTCTCAGTAGTTATCTGGAAACAACAGCCAAATCTCACTCAACGGTCATAAGATAAAAGGAGAATTCATTATGTAATTTAGATATAATTTCAGTAAAAAGCAAAAAAAAACAACAAAAAAACAAACAAAAAAACAAAACAAAAAAACAGTGAAATGGTTACGGCTGGAAAGCATATGTTAATATGCCTCTTGAATCAAGATTAACCTGGGGCTAAACAACAACAACAAAAATAGCAACGAAAGAGACGATTTAGTCTTAAATTCACTGTCTAAAATATGAACAGGATAGTCTCAGCTGGAACGTCTTCCTCCACTCTCACCCCTATCATCATCATCATCATCATCATTGTCGTCGTCGTCGTCGTCATCATCATCATCAAATATGCTCCAGCATGGGCATAACTACAATCGTTTGAACATTCCAACCTCGTAAATAACTAAATGTATTTAAGCTTTGTGAAAGTTTTTGTTAGTAGAAAAACCTTGCCTGTGTTTCCGTGTTACTATAATTAAATCTTAAGTATCTTGTAATTAATCGTTAAGTTCCCCTCACAAAGCGTCTACTGATGTGGGACACGATGATGATGATGATGATGATGATGATGATGATGATTACGATGACGACGACGACGATGATGATGAGGATAATGATGACGATGGTGACGATGATGATAATGTTGTTGCTACTGTTGTCATTGTTAATGTTGTCGAGAATTGTCTGTGTAAGAGTTAGCCAGTCTCTTTTAGCCATTAATGAATGTCAAAACTACGAATCTTTCCTTTACATAGACATAGTTGTCCTTGGGAACATTTGCAGTAACTTGAACACAAACAAAGCTTATATACTGATCTATTCCACAAACTCAATTCATTATGTTTAGTACGATGACACTAACTTCACTGTCTTTTTTCCGCGCGGTCTGAATCTTTGGGTAATTTCTGTCAGTTAGTATGATAATTATTGGCGCTTTAGCCTCGCGATCATAAGGTTTTAGGTTCCATTCCTGAACCAGGCAGCGTGTTGTGTTCACGTTGCTCCAGTTTACTCAACTGAAATTAAGTACAAGGCGACTGGTGGTGCAGCCTTCTCTCCCTCCAGCTTTTCCGTCCTCGATGATCTGCTGGTGCATACATGGAAAAGCCGAGAGCGTCTATGTCTGTTCACGACTATCTGAGCGCCTAAAATAGTTAGCGAAAGCGTGTGCGAGTGATAGCTATGTCTATGCCTAATAGTGAAAATATAGTGCAGAAACATACTGATTCTCTTATTACTAATCTAGCATGGTAGGTATAGAGAAAGTTATGTCTTGCCGAGGATTTCTAATAAAATAGAAACAGATCATGAATTGTCAGCTGCACATGTCAAGGGCAGGTTACATTATATTAGTCAATAAGCTAATCTTTTCTTCTCTTCGCCGCATAAGTATTGTTCATTAGATTTCTTTTCCTCTCGACTTTATGTATGATGGCCCTAGTTAGTTACTGGCACTTGCGACGACAAGGGTTCCAATTGATCTGATTAACGGAACAGCCTGATTGTGAAATTAACGTGCAAGAAGCTGAGCACTCTATAGGCACGCATACTCTTAACTTAGTTCTCAAGGAGATTCAGCGTGGCACAAAATGTGACTAGGTTGACTCTTTCAGTTACAAGTACAACTCACTGTTACCAGCTGAGTGGACTGGAGTCACGTAAAATAAAGTGTCTTGCTCAACGATATAACGCGCCGCCGGGAATCGAACTCATGACCTTACGATCCTGAGCTGAATACAAGACTGTTATCACAGTTTGTCTGGAAGCTCTGGCTATTCTTCACCATCAGTTGTCATTAAACATTAAAGAAATTCTCCTTAAGATAATATATTTAACACTGTAGACGTGGTCTTGTCTACAGAGGAGTAGCCACGTTCTAAAGTTAGGGAGAGCGAGCACATAAAAAAAAAAAAAATAGGCGCCGTGACACTTACCAAACAATTTTAACTCCTTTCTCAGTTGCTGAAAAAGTGCCAATTTTGAAAAAAGTGCTCGGCGGCAGCAGTCCCTTCCCTTGCTCCTTGTTAGCTACGTTACTGCTGTTCTCTATTGGCTATAGCTGGAAGTTGGTAATTCACTTCGTCAATGTACAGTCTTTCATGTTTATGAATATTCGTTCAATTTAAATGTACTCAGGTTAAATTCTGAGGAAAGCATATGGAAAATGAGAGTACCCAAGTGTCTGGTTAGAATGATAGCACAATAAAAAGGAAATAAAAAAAAACAATCAACACTCTTGATATTGAGAGCAATATTTCTAACAGGTCTGTTGTGACATCAAAGTCTATTTGAAAAAAAAAATAAATATTAGAAAATATAGATTATTTACCGTAAGGTTTTCTGCAACCTTGACACACACACACACACGAATTTAAAAAGTAAACAACATACGAAGTAAAACGTCTGAAACAGATGGCACTTGAATTGATGTTTTGCAGATGTTTAATAAATCTTAAATACTGTCGTGGGTGCAACATTAAGGTTTGTTTTATTTTTGTTGAAAACATATGTAGTTAAAGATTTTTTTTTCCAGCAAATTCGAACTAGGAATCTGTTAGCAAAAATATTGATACTGTGTTCGATAAAAAGATAAAAAACTACAAAAGCAAATGCAATAGCGGAACTAAAGAAAATGTGTGATATAGATATTGTTGAATAAATATAACAAACAAGCAAAAATAATTGAATCCTGAAGTTACATAGCTTCGGGAATGACTGTGTAATTAACAAGTTCGCTTCGCAACTACTCGATTTTGGCTTTGATTCTAGGTCTTGTATATTGGCCAAATGTCTTCTACCGAAGCTTCGAGTTAACCAAAGACTCGTGATTGAATTTTGATTAAAGGAAACCGTGTGTATATATATATATATATATATATATATATATATATATATATATATATATATATATATATATATATATATATATATATATATATATATATATGTGTGTGTATATATATATATATATATATATATATATATATATATAAATTAGTAAAGAGCAGAAAAATCTGTCACCAGCTGCTGACAGATCTTTCTGTTCTGTAAGGATTTTATCATATATATGCTGTTCTATCAGTACTTATGCGTTGAAAAAACAAAAAAGAAAAACATATACATATTTTTCTACTTGTACTACAATACATTTCAGCGCTTCAAAAGCTAACTTATGTTTGTTTACATATGACGTAATATATAACAGTATTTAAAGACAGTTTGACTCGGCTCCAGGCAACTTAAAGTTTCGTAGGCTCCTCAGATGAACCCAGCTTCTCTGGTAAATTAACTTAGAGGCATCTCTACGTCTCTTTCGCCAAACAGATTATTCAGAGAAATTCCATGTATTCACAATCAAACAGCTGTTCATGGTCTCGGATATCCTGAAAATCCATTTATGTATCAAAGATATAATCAATTCATATTACGCAGTGTAATATTTAGTAAACAAAAACGAATGGATAGTTTAAAACATAACTACGCATGTTTCAATTTCATGTTTTAATTCAAATACAAGTCTGTTACATATTTTTTTAGATAACATTACGTAAATTCGTATTCATCAGGTAATATCATCCGGTAATAGCCAGCCATTTCATCAGGTAATATTCTGCCAAATATTGTATCAAAATTACTATAAAGCCATTGGCGGTGGAAGAGAATATCTATCACAAAGAGTATGCAACCAGAAAATTAATGAGTTGGATATACTATTGTTGGCACTCCGTCGCTTACGACGACGAGGGCTCCAGTTGATCTGATCAACGGAACAGCCTGCTCGTGAAATTAACGTGCAAGTGGCTGAGCACTCCACAGACACGTGTACCCTTAACGTAGTTCTCGGGGATATTCAGCGTGACACAGAGTGTGACAAGGCTGTCGCTTCGAATTACAGGCACAACAGAAACAGGAAGTAAGAGTGAGAGAAAGTTGTGCTGAAAGAGTACAGCAGGGTTCACCATGATCCCCTGCCGGAACCTCGTGAAGCTTTAGGTGTTTTCGCTCAATAAACACTCACAGCGCCCGGTCTGGGAATCGAAACCGCGATCCTATGACTGCGAGTCTGCTGCCCTAACGACTGGGCCATTGTGCTTCCACTGGATATTTAGTGACCAATCAAACAGCTCGATTCTGGCAGCATTTAGAGTAAAATATGCTATTATTGAAACTTAGATATTTGCTTCTGAACTTTACTTGTAAGAAATAGTAAAAGTTGGCGACTAACCAAACAGCTCAATTTCAAAGGTAACTAAAATAATGTAAGCTTATCTTAGGGAGTAGTCAAACGATACCAAAATCAAGTTGAAAGTCGGCTGCCAACTTTGAAGATAGTTGCATATTTTATTGCTGGTCATTAACTGCCCGTCAATCTCACTCTTAGCTGTAAAATCCAACATCAGAATTAATGATGACCATTTGACCACTCCCTTTTAATGTTCAAACATATAGTAAGATTATTAGCTAAAGCAAAAATTATATGTGCTGCTGGGGTCTCAAAGTCGTTGCTTCATCTGTCAGAAAAGGTTGCCATATCTCCTTTAAAGCACATCAAACCGTCTTTGATAAACATGTATAGATTGGACAACGACGTGCGTAATACGCAAAAACAGAATGGTCAGAGATGGGATGATTTCATCCTAAATCAGCCAGACAAGAGATGACATGGGACTAAACAGTAACAAAAAGACCCCTAAAAACAGCAACAAATGTACGAAATAATCAGAATGACTATAGTGTCCATCGAAATGTAAATTTATAATTACTATCTTTTTCACTGATTTTGAATGAAATATTCACATCCGTTAGACAGAAACTCTAAACGGCTAATAGCAAGAGAAAAGTCTAAAAACGGGATAATTTCCATACGTCTTCAATTAAACCTTCGACGAACTGCCCTAGTCTTAGCAGTTAACGTAACATGGATTGAGTGATTTCAAAATTATTTCATTTATCCCTTTATTTCTCTCTCTATCCCTTCAAGACATGTATAACTCTGCCTCTTTGTTTTCCTGTATTCTCACTGTTTAGGGACATAACTAAAAGCTGTTAGACAATGGAAGATCCTCTACGTTTTCATGGAACGTTATAAACAAACAAAAACAAAAACAAAAAAGCGGTCAAATCCCATTGAAACCACACTCACCACCACAAAAAGGAAGAAATCCCATTGAATAATGTAGTCCTAGATACACTATTGCTGAACATAAGGCGGAATGGATGACCTTTCATCTGAAAACCTTTCATCAGAGGTCTGTTCAATCAGGGTTGAACTAATAGACAACAGCAACATAAGTCTCCTCCTCCTCCTCCTCCTCCTCCTCCTCCTCCTCCTCCTCCTCCACCTCCACCTCCACCTCCTCCTCCTCCTCCTCCTCCTCCTCCTCCTCCTCCTCCTCCACCTCCTCCTCCTCCTCCTCCTCCTCCTCCACCTCCTCCTCCTCCTCCTCCTCCTCCTCCTCCTCCTCCCCCCCATCCTCCTCCTCCCCCTCCTCCCCCTCCTCCCCCTCCTCCTCCTCCCGGAGTTTGATTTTTGGAAAGGAAAGAGATATATTTAATTAAAGTGGCACCCACACATTACTGGTAGTTATTTTATTGATAGTGAATATCGAATTGGATTGAATTCTGTAGTTTGTCACAAAAACACAATTTCACAAACCAAAAGTCACAATGAAAACTTAAAACAAATACGAGAAAAATCCATAATCTGAGTTAAATTGCGGGCGTCTACGTCGACAACAGTAGGAAAATGGTAATAAAAGTACCTGTGCATGAAGCCTCGAGTTTCTTTTATTTTTCGCAACAACGGAAATTAATGACATTTCTCAGAAAATCTTTAAAAAGTTTATATTACTAATAGCTGTAATAACAGTGATATGATGTGACGTACATCTGACGTCAGTGATCTCATGATAGCTTACTACGTGGCCTAATCAACGTTTGTGATTCTTGGGGTCGGTCAGCCAGTTTTTGGGACAATGGGAAGAACCAGTCTATAAGTTTGTGTGTGTATGTGTGTGTACACGTGCGTGTGCGAGCGGGCTTTTGAGAGTGTTTGTACGAGAGAAAGAGAGAGATAGAGAAAGAAATATAGAGTGCGAGAGGAGGAAGAAGTACAAAAAAAAAAATTACGAAAGAGAGAGAGAGAGAGAGAGAGAGAGAGAGAGAGAGAGAGAGAGAGAGAGAGAGAGAGAGAGAGAGAGAGAAAAGTATGTTTATTTGTGTCTAATATACAAAGAATATATAGGTATATATCTGAATATATGTGTATGGTTGAGAGAAAGACAGATAAATAGAAAGATAGATAGATAGATAGATAGATAGATAGATAGATAGATAGATAGATAGATAGATAAAGAAAGAGAGAGAGGCAGGGGGAGAGGACGAGAGAGAGAAATGAGGAGAGAAGACTGTTTATGATTGTTCACGTATGTGCGACAGTGTGTTTTGTGGTGGTGTGTAGTTACGTGCATATGTCTTCCAAGAGCGGATATTTTTGTTTACACGTGTATATGCAAGATCAAGAATTTTATCTCTTCGCAGACAGAAAAAAATGGGATTGATTTTATGTCCTATGAAGCTTCAAGCCTTTGATGTAATCACTTTATTTACCCTTTACAGCAAAGTTAAAACTGTATTTTCATTAAAAATCATGTACCTTAGATTCCAAATTAATAAAAAGTGCTATGCAGTGAATTTTCAAGTGATAATGTTATTAATTACATAGTCAATGCATACACTGTCATGAAAATTGGGCTGACCAGCTTAGCTGAATATGCACTGTAAGTAGCGAAAGGTACGAATTTTTCCGTGGTCGGAAGATGAGTGTTCTATGTCTGATGAAAGTTTAAGAGTTGAAACTAATCAGATCTGTCTCACGGTATCACTCTCACTAATCTTAGAAAGCTTGCAATAGTCATGGGCTCAGCCATTCCCAACCCCGCAAACTCAGCAAGTTAAAAAAACATTATTGTTTATAATTTTGTTTCTTGTTCAGCATTGTACTCTGCTATAATGTACAAGGAGCCATCACAACCCATCATAATATAGAACGCAAAACAAAGCTAGATTAAAAAAATATTACTTGTTTACGCTACCTCCCCCTTCCGTAGAGAATTTTATAAAATATTGAAGTATTAAGTCTGAAAGTTTTGTTAAAAGCAAAAGTAACAATGAGTTACCTATTAAACAATTTTAGACTTGGCAATGATGATTTTATTTGTTACAACAGCATTCCTTACAACAAAACACGGCAACAGCAAAACACACAATCATCATTGCATTCAGAAAATAAGGCTGACAATAATAATGTTGATGATGATGATGATGATGATGATGATGATAATAATAATAATAATAATAATAATAATAATAATAATAATAATAATAATAATACTAAAGCACTACTAGGCACTGCACACACCCTACGTAAAATATTTTCAATACAGTGAAAATAAAAGCACTATAAAAAAATACAGCACATACCCAAGGCACACAGAGCTGCGCTCGGTAGTGCAGTGAAAGCACGTGATAAAAATAGGACTGCTTAATAATAATAATAATAATAATAATAATAATAATAATAATAATAATAATAATAATAATAATAATAATGTCCTGTTGCAGTACCAGGCAGTGGTTTTCATGGCTTCTGATCTTAATTAATTGGAAGTGTTATCATGTACATTGTTTTGTCTTGATATAAAAGATGGGCTACAGCAAATATTCTGCTTATTACCACAGATTTGCTTGTCAATTGTTTGACCTTAAACAGTTGAACATGTCTCTTGGTGGCTGACGATATGTGCATCTCTGATTACGAACAGAAATAGTGGGGGAGCATCATAGCCATGTGTTGAGAGGAATTCTTTAGGATTTGAATAATTCACCTTTGGAAACATGGGTGTTTTGCTCAACATCCTTAAACAAACCTTATTCAGGGACCTTTTGAGCAGGATGGGCTACTCGACCTGAAGAAAATTCTAACTGGGCCCCATCTGCGAGGTCATGCGCTGTTTATCTTGATATGAGATCACCATGTCGCGCACATATGGTTGTGATGCATGTGCCTGGTGTACCCTTATCAGACGGGTAGTCATGATGGGTATAACGGGCTTCGTATATTTTACCCCAGTGTCACTTTGATGGCATGCACTGCTCTCTCACTCAATAATAATAATAAACTTTGCAAAAAAACATAGGAGGCGTTCAATGAAGAAAGGAACACTGGAAAAAGAGATTGAGAGCACTATACTGGCAACGCAAAACCAGGCTTTGGCCAAGAAATTGGAGAGTCAACCTTAGAAATGAACAAGTGTCTCCGCTGTGCCGCATCTGTAACAGAGTGGATAAAACCATTGCCTGTATCACGAACGAATGCCCCAGACTTGTCTAAAACCACTACAAGTCGTGGAGACACGATAAGGTAGCGAAAGTGTTACACTGGAAACTGTGAAAAGTCGGGGCTAGAGAAAGGCAAGACGAGGTATGAGCACAAACCGCAGAGAGTGGTGGAGTCGGAGACTTGCAAAATCCTCTGGAAATTCCCAATCCAAATAGATCAGGTGCTGGAGCATAACTGACCGGACCTAGTGATAGTCGACAAGATGCACCACATGTACCATATAATTGTGCTCCTTTGGCCCACGAATAATCAAGAAGGAAGGCGAAAAAATAGATAAATACAACCCTCTTAAGTACGAAATAGCCCGACTGGGGACAGTATCAGAAGGAATCAAGAGGAATATAAAGGAAATCGGAAGAGAGTGCCCACTGTTACAAAGGTTTTGCCTCCTTGGCACGGCCAGAATAACCAGGAAAGTATTAGATTGTTAAAATGAACAGATAGCATGGTACCGTAGGCTGCAGGCAGCAAGCTCATTGCGCATGCAAGACTCGAGGAGTTCCAACAAAACCTGAGATAAAAAGGAATAATAATAATAATAATAATCAATGAACTAGATACGATACAATGCACACAAATGAAAGAGAAGATAAGAAAGAAATACTATAGACGAGTTAGATTAATATTGAAAACAGAACTCAATGCGAAAATCAAGCTAATAGGTATCAACGCTCTCGTAGTCTCAGTTATAAGTTACAGCCACAGTATTCTTAACTGGACTCTAAATGAACTAAGCAAAATAGACAGGAAAACAAGAAAAATAATGACAAGATTTCAGATGCACCATCCAAAATCTGACATAGAAAGGTTATATATACAACGTATCGAAAGCCTTATACATCTAGAAAACTACTACAAAATAACCACCGTAGGATTACAGAAGTACCTACTTCAGAAGCAAGGAAAACTGATACAAGTAGCCATAAAACACGAACAAAACAGAAAGAAACCTGTTTTCTGTCTTCAAGGAAGCTGACAAATACAAAGAAGAAGTCATAATATCTAACAACTATGAAGAAAAAGAAGAAACAACAAAAGCTATGAAACAACTGAAATCCAAACTAAAGGTAGAACGGCAACGTATCATGATAAAACGATGGCAAGAAAAGCCAAATACATGGCAAATATTGGGTTAAGCTAAACAGAAAAGAAATAGTCAAATCAAAATCCCAACAAGGGACTAAAAGATTTTTAATTGCAGCATAAGACCAAAGCCTTCCCACCAGAAACCACCGAAAACACACAATGAAAAGAAATACAAGTAACTGCAGAATATGTGGTGATGGAGAAGAGACAATAAATCATATTGTTTCTGGCAGTCCAGTTCTGGCTAAGAAGGTATACATTCGCAGACACGACAAAATTGGGACCTATATATCCTGCAAGCTATACCAACACTATGGAATAACAACAGAAAAAAGATGGTATCGGCACACCCCAGAAAAGGTCACAGGAAATGAGAAAGCAACCATACTCTGGGATATGCCAATACACACAGATAGAGAAATCAAGACTAATAGACCGGTTATAGTTGTCAGAGATCGCCAAGGAAACAAGTGCTTTCTAATCGACGTATCAATACCAACAGAAGACAAAGTTTCTCTAAAAGAAACGGAGAAACTTTCAAAATACAAAGATATAGAAATAGAGGTATCTTGAATGTGGAGCCTAAGAATAGAAACAATTCCTATTATAGTAGGCGCGTTAGGTATGATAAAATAAACATTCAGACAAATACATAACAAAAACATCAGGACTTAGAAGTATATATAACATACAGAAAATAGCACCATTAGGAACCGCACACATCCTAAGTAAAACACTTTCAATACAGTGAAAATAAGAGTATCACAACAAACCACAGCACATACCCAAGGCACACATAGCTGCGCTCGGTAGTGTAGTGAAAGCACGTGATAAAAGTAAGACTACTGGATCATAATGATAATAATAATAATAATAATAATAATAATAAAGATATGATAGAAATTTACGCCTCTCACCACGTGAAGCGAACTGGGCAACTTATGTCCAGCCATAAAAAAAAGTCATTCAAAAGGGACTCTGACACTGAGACATAACAATGCCAATATATCCAAATGAATGACCATTCTTTGGTGGGAAACCAGAGCAGACCAGAATCGAAAACTCTGTTATGAAATAATCTCTCCGCTAAGTACAAGAGAAATCTCAAACAGAAGCATGCCTCATAACGGTCTTCTATCTACAACAACTGAAAACTTTACAAAAGGAAAAAGATAAAAATATAGTTTAGAGAAGAGTATGAGGAAGTCGGAGAAACATTCTGTACTGCTTTACTGAACTCGACAGTAACGTAAATGTCTCTCCAATATCATAAACAGTCGAAAAATTAAAAACTTTTGAACTAGAGAACATTTCCCCATCCTACCACCAAAATAAAAAAAAAACAGGAAATTTGAGGAGCTAAATATCAACCGGCCAAATGAGACTCCAGTAGCTAGTAGAAAGAAAAAGCAAGTTGAGAGTACTATCGATATCTCGTCAGAGGTTCAGCTCCAAGCAGAGACATTTCAGGAAGGATGCAACAATAATAAAACAGTAGAGATTACTGCAAACATCTAGTAGAAATGGTGACATTCTGTCGCTAACGACAACGAGGTTTCCAGTTGATTCGATCTACGGAACAACCTGCTCGTGAAATTAACATGTATTTGAGCACTCCACAGACACGTGTAACCATAACGTAATTCTGAGGGAGATTCAGCGTGACATAAATTGTGACAAGGCTGGCCCTTTGAAACACAGGTGCTACTTATTTTTGCCAGCTGAAATAAAATGTTTTGCTCAAGGACACAACGCGTCGCCGAGAATTGAAACCACGACCTTGCGATCGTGAGCCGAATACCCTAACCACTAAGTCACGCGCCTTCACTTCAAGTGGAAATAGGAAGTCCTGAAAATCTCTATGAAATAACAACTAGTAATCCCAACTATCAAGTCCATTATTCTAAAGAAGAAGAAGGAGGCCAATGGAAACTTAACAAATTAACTATTTTGGTGAGGGATAAATTGATTACAACGACCCCTAGTGCTTAACTGGTACTTATTTTATCGATTCCGAAAGGCTGAAAGGCAAAGTCGACCAATGCAGAATATGAGCACAAAAAGTAAAGAGACGGAAAAAATGCTGCTGAACAATTTTTCCGGCGCTTCAACAATTCTGCCAATACAACGGACACGGCAGCATTTTACAGTATACAATGCAACACCACTCTGCAGTGTTTCACAACGCACACTAAAGCTCAGTGTTATGAAACTACACAACAACTACACTACACTACAATATTTCACGGCACCACCAACGCT